>NC_142735.1:13750000-14050000 GCF_051943395.1 Hippocampus bargibanti
TTTGACTCTCATAGCTGGACAGCTCTGGGGCCATTGGGCTTTTTTTGCGCCTGTAATGGGCAGCATCTTCACAGCCCCGCTTTGTTCAATGGAAAGGTCGGTGCTGTTGGACGGTCTGCGGCTGGATGGATGCATGGCGTGAGGAGCCCGCGATGAGAAGAAAGGAGCGTCAGCGCAGAGCGCCGATGCGTATGTGGAACTGTTGCGGCTTGGAATTGAAGCAGATTTATGTGGGACAGGAAATGTGACACAATCTCTTTTTGTTAATGGATGCTACAGCTGCGTGTTTGCGTTCAACATTTAGCTTGTAGTCAACGTGCACATTCCACCATGATGTCCGTGATCCACTGGTGAAAAGACGCTTTGATCTTCTCCTCTTTCATCTAGAACTGTTTCATCATTCTGTGTCATCACAAAGAGGGTACAGCAAGTCCTGAAGAATGAATGTCTCTCTGTGTCTTTGTTTTGTCATATTGTCTCTATGCTGTCATATTATTTGTTATTTAGTTTTTTTTTGTTCTTTTGACTTCAAGACGGCGCCGCGAGAGTGGCTGCCTTTCCAGCAGCTCATGTATTTCGTTTTTCTACTTTCATTCCTTTCATCACTTTGCTGCTGTGAAATGTAAATTTCTCCACTGTGAGACTAATAAAGGCATATCCAATCCAATCACTTTGCTGCTGTGAAATGTAAATTTCTCCACTGCGAGATTAATATAGGCAAATCCAATCCAATACAATCCAACAAAACCTCGATCTCAAAACTGTAGGGTGTCAACTAAGAGATTAAACATTATAATTATGGGACAATATTTTCAACTACCACAAAGCAAATTAACTTTCAAACCATTAGTGTATCTGTATTTACATGAATTACTAAAGCCGTATGAATAATTACGAGCTTTATGAATCTGGTGCATCAAATACAGTATACATTTATTAAAAACTCATTTAAAAGTAAATAATGTATATATAAGAAAAACTATTTATACTTGATGCTATTTGAGCAAATATACTGTATATACCTGAGAAAATAATATGAAAAATAGCAAACATCATACTGAAATATCTTGCTGGGTTAAAATGAATGGACATTATCATCAATACATTCACTTGCAGATACAAGTACACCACAAAAGAAGATTAATTACACTTAATTTACACTAGATGGTTGCCAGACACTGCCCTCCAGTCAAACTATGAAGTTGTATCACCGTGAAACCTTAATTAATGTTATAACGTCAAGCATTGTTATGGTTAGCAGTCATATATTGATACACAAGCATCAGATTTCCCTGTGTGATTTCAAAAGTCTGTGTTCTGGAGTTGCTGAAGTAAATTTAATCTGGTTAATCTCCATGCATGAACTATCAACTGTGCACCCAAATAAACAATAGCAACTAGTTTCTTTCGAGATCACTCATGATATTTTAGCTGGTCCACTATTCATTTTCTCTTGGACCTTTCCTTAGTTAAGGGCTCAGGTGAGCTGTAGCCCAAACCTGCTGACTTTTAAATCATACGGGTGGTCCGCCCCGGACTGGCACCCAACTAATCTCAGAGCACATATGGGCAAACCACAAGTACAGTAGATGTCTCCAAACTGTGTGGTATGCCCCTTCTTTCTTGCTCCCTTGCGGTTCCCAGCTGACTGGGTCAGAAGGAGGGTAATGTAAAGTAATATAAAGTAAAGAAACAGTTCAAACCTCATAACTTCGAAGCATTACCAAACATCCATAAAGCACATGTTCTTTTTGGCCGTTGATTGTTTTCTATGATTGTCAGTTGGAAAAGGTAAATCGTCACTTGCCACTTGAAACACCCAGACGGCTTTCCTATCGGCTCACTAAGTTTCTGTGAAAGACAGCGAGGAGGCGAGTAAGTGCTCTAAGATAATCACAGATACTAAAAAGATAATTAACTTAATCTCCATGGATGCGCGAGTCGCCTCAAGGAAATAGTGTGCTCCGTTCCGCGCTGTCAATGGGGCCAGCAGCATCTCGGTGCAAGTGATTTAAACTAAGTAATAACAGTTTTTAAGTGCAAATGCACACACGCCATCTTTATTTTACACATCAATAAATAATTTCAAGTTGCTTGTCAAATCCTGATTCTTCCCATATTTGGTATGGTTTCACGCATGTTTCTTGTGTATTTCTCTTGAGTTCCCTTGATGATGACGGATACTTTTTTCTTCTGTCCATCAATCTATTCTGCTTTGCAGTCGCCAATGTTTACAAAGTGTCAAAAAGGAAAGAAATGGCTGAGTGTTACAGCTGAAAGGTGGAGACTAGTTTCTGATCAACCAGATAAGCAACACAAATGATGGAGTGCTTATGTGAATAGAAACACAAGTGGATGAGTCATTTACCTGTGAAATGTCCTGATAAACATGATACAGTATTTTAAAATTTTTAAAAACGATATTCTGGTCTGTTTCAAAAGTAAACTAAGAATGTAATAATAATAATAGTAATACTAGTAAATAGTAAACTAGTTAATAGTAATACTAATAATATGATATGATATATGAGTATATATATATATATATATATATATATATAGATATAGATATATCCGGTGGCAGGGGCTTCAGCATAATTTTGTTGTGCTCTGGGGATTCGTTTGAATCTAATTTATTACTAAAAAAGTTATGATACTTTTTCTTATTAAATGTGATACAATAGTAAATGGGTACAATTTAAACCCAAATGGAAATTATATCACGCATACATCCACTTCTTCATACTGATGTATTTTGTTCCATGACAATACGACACTTAAACCACATTTCAGGTTTGAATGGGGGAAAAACCAAGGGAATAAAACATAGTTGGAATTTTTCCCAATAGTATTTGCAACATTACATTGCAGTATTTGTTTCTGAGTATTTTTGGCCACAACATTTATCAAGGAGGAGACTGTGCTGAGCGATTGCGCCTTTTCGGCAGCACAAATATGCCAGCACTGTGTTGGATTGGGAGGACTGTCGGTGCCATTTGACTCTCATAGCTGGACAGCTCTGGGGCCATTGGGCTTTTTTTGCGCCTGTAATGGGCAGCATCTTCACAGCCCCGCTTTGTTCAATGGAAAGGTCGGTGCTGTTGGACGGTCTGCGGCTGGATGGATGCATGGCGTGAGGAGCCCGCGATGAGAAGAAAGGAGCGTCAGCGCAGAGCGCCGATGCGTATGTGGAACTGTTGCGGCTTGGAATTGAAGCAGATTTATGTGGGACAGGAAATGTGACACAATCTCTTTTTGTTAATGGATGCTACAGCTGCGTGTTTGCGTTCAACATTTAGCTTGTAGTCAACGTGCACATTCCACCATGATGTCCGTGATCCACTGGTGAAAAGACGCTTTGATCTTCTCCTCTTTCATCTAGAACTGTTTCATCATTCTGTGTCATCACAAAGAGGGTACAGCAAGTCCTGAAGAATGAATGTCTCTCTGTGTCTTTGTTTTGTCATATTGTCTCTATGCTGTCATATTATTTGTTATTTAGTTTTTTTTTGTTCTTTTGACTTCAAGACGGCGCCGCGAGAGTGGCTGCCTTTCCAGCAGCTCATGTATTTCGTTTTTCTACTTTCATTCCTTTCATCACTTTGCTGCTGTGAAATGTAAATTTCTCCACTGTGAGACTAATAAAGGCATATCCAATCCAATCACTTTGCTGCTGTGAAATGTAAATTTCTCCACTGCGAGATTAATATAGGCAAATCCAATCCAATACAATCCAACAAAACCTCGATCTCAAAACTGTAGGGTGTCAACTAAGAGATTAAACATTATAATTATGGGACAATATTTTCAACTACCACAAAGCAAATTAACTTTCAAACCATTAGTGTATCTGTATTTACATGAATTACTAAAGCCGTATGAATAATTACGAGCTTTATGAATCTGGTGCATCAAATACAGTATACATTTATTAAAAACTCATTTAAAAGTAAATAATGTATATATAAGAAAAACTATTTATACTTGATGCTATTTGAGCAAATATACTGTATATACCTGAGAAAATAATATGAAAAATAGCAAACATCATACTGAAATATCTTGCTGGGTTAAAATGAATGGACATTATCATCAATACATTCACTTGCAGATACAAGTACACCACAAAAGAAGATTAATTACACTTAATTTACACTAGATGGTTGCCAGACACTGCCCTCCAGTCAAACTATGAAGTTGTATCACCGTGAAACCTTAATTAATGTTATAACGTCAAGCATTGTTATGGTTAGCAGTCATATATTGATACACAAGCATCAGATTTCCCTGTGTGATTTCAAAAGTCTGTGTTCTGGAGTTGCTGAAGTAAATTTAATCTGGTTAATCTCCATGCATGAACTATCAACTGTGCACCCAAATAAACAATAGCAACTAGTTTCTTTCGAGATCACTCATGATATTTTAGCTGGTCCACTATTCATTTTCTCTTGGACCTTTCCTTAGTTAAGGGCTCAGGTGAGCTGTAGCCCAAACCTGCTGACTTTTAAATCATACGGGTGGTCCGCCCCGGACTGGCACCCAACTAATCTCAGAGCACATATGGGCAAACCACCATTTCCTCATCTCATTTAAGATAATTTTTCATGATCAAAGAGGCATTCTTTAAGAGAGGGAGCAATCACACCTGGGGAAAACCCACACAGGCATTGGCAGAATATACAAATTCCACCGAGGCTGGCCAGAACCGCGATTCGAATCCCCGTTGTGAGGCCGCAGTGCTAACCACAATATCACTGGGTGGCATTCATCTGAATAAACATTTTTTTGAACAGAAATAATATTATTGCCATCTTTTTTTTGCAGGCAACACATAGTGGGACGGTGAGTCACATCCAGTTTGATGATCTCTGAAATCTGCAAATGCCTTTGAGATTTCGCTACCTTTCAATGAGAATGCATCTGTATGATACAGGATTGATGCCTGCAATACCAGCATCGGGTGCATTTAACAGGACATCTCAAATTGAGATTCCTTTTAAAGACCTACTCCTCTGCATTGAGTAGCTCCTACAATTTGAGATTCCAGGCACTTTACTGCTACTTATATTGCTGTGGGAATTCTTTTGATGGGCAGAGTCGGGAGGAGACAAAAAGGGCTTGTTTAACAACGACAAAAATCAATTTGTTTTCCTTTTATCTTGCATCCACCACCACCCTGAGGAACACAGTCTGTTGTGGAGATTTCCGACACTCAGATTTAAATGACTTCAATGATATGCAAATACTCTTTGGATCAAACCAGCTTGTCCTCTTTCCAAGCTGTCAGTGTCCTTCATTTTTTGGTTGGAAGTGATAGTATTATCGGGATGACATGACAGCTGCATGATGAGCATTCCCAGTTCGCAAAAGAATCCCTGTAGGATCTTTTCACAATAGATCAAGTCCAAACTTAGTCTAACCTTCAGGGCTCGGTCCCACTGCTGCTCTTCACTCCAGATTGACACAGTATGAGCTTTGGGACTGGTTGCTCATACCCTAAAATGACGAACTTCATTAAGAAAGCGCACATTGATTTTTTAAAAACCAATATTGAATAGATTGTGTTAATATAAATACTGAAATAATTGTTAAGGGTGGTTAGTAAAATGAGAAAATTTAATGTGATTGTAACTATCTAGTTTTATATCTGCATTTGTTAACTATCTGTTAGCTGATCAATCTGAGGATTGTCTTCTTTTGCAAGAAACCTACACTCCCCCCTTTTTGGAATTCTCAATATATTTCAGGCTAAATGATTTTATCATCCGATAAGGTTGAATTTTAGTCTCTGGGGTAAATACTGCACAGTGCTTGGAGTTTTCCTGCTCGGGGGTGAATACGGTCACAGAGGCCATTTTCCTAAAGGTTTAGAGTAAAAATGAAGAGTACATTCTCATAAAGATAAAAACTATTTCTGAACAACCCTAGCTATTAAGAGATGTCCTGAAGAGAGATCTGTAAAAAGCAGAACTTTGAAGTGTATTGCGAGTTCCCTGAACACAGGACAAAATGCTGCACAGAAGAAGCGGGGGAGATATTTTGCAAGCACTGGACATCGCAGTGATTAAAAAAAAAAAAACTAAAAAAAACCATCATTGTCATTCAGTAAATCCACACGCGTGAAAAAAAACCTCAGGAGATTTAAAGAGAGTCTGTCAAAATTGTGCAAAATTGCTTGAATTATTCTGGGTGACAAATGGCGTTCGGTATAATTTACTTGTCATCCAAAGACACATGCAATTTGATTCCATGGTCAATCATCATCTTGCATTACTTCCTATGTTACTTTATGAGTGCAAAAAATCACTATGTGCCTGCCTGTGTTATTTTCAACCCATCTCAACTTTATTTACTGAACACTTTAAAGCAACAATCAGTGTAGCAGTTTAGAACAGGTGCAATTTATCAACACACTCTATATTATTTAATGCTGTGGATATGCCAGGTGTCTACGTGTTTGGTAAATACAGATTATGATTTTTGTTTGTATTTACACTGTAAATTTCAGCCTACCAAACTAATTTAGGACCTGTTCAATCAACTCTTTGACGAATGAGGCGACAGGAGAGCAAAAATGGGCTTCAATGTCACCTCTGTCAGTGCAGGGGGAATATGTAGAATGCAGAGCACAGTGTAGCAACTGTGCTGCTAATCTCTTTGCATGTTTGTTTATCTTAATATCAGTGTGTTTGAAACAGGAAGTGCTGTTGCAAATCGCAGCCCTCTGGAAATAACGGCTAGAGGACACAATAAACAGAAGAGGAACACGCATCTGCAGCGTCAACCTTTGGAGAGCCTGCTACAAACCGATTAACATAGGCTGCATGGGGTTCCCGGGGCAGTGTCGACACAGTACGGCTAATGTTCCTTGCAAAAAGAGGGATGACACAGAGGAAAGCCCACCGAAACATCAACGAAACAGGAGATGAAAGCATTCCAAAGCGTGGGATATTGTTATGCTGCTTGGAGACAACAGTTAGAGTGATGGTCTGAGTCCCGATCACTGAGGATTTAGTTCACCTGCATCTACTTGGTCTCTCAAATACAGTCGACCAGCTCTGGTTTTATATATATTAAGCTAATGTATTGCATGTAACTCCACTAGAATTATGTCCATCTGTAGCATCTAAACACAATGCACATACAGTCTACAATAAATACAAATTTCTCAAAAACTCACTTGTACTCTTTGGCATCTGACTCAGCATGATTACGACTTGATCTTGGTTTCACTCTCTGGTGCTTTCTATCTTTGTGACTGCTTTATTTGCTGTATATGATAGCTGTCCATGTTGAGTGCTTAGTTACAGCTTCAGCTGTTGTTAAAGTGTGATACGAATCAACATGTATTGTATTGTATTTCAGCAAGAAAAATGCCATAAACAGATAGTAATCAATTATTTTTAAACATACAGGTAGCATTTTGTATTTGATCACACAGCACTATGCAGTCACTCTTTAATGAGGATGAACTTTGGTTTTGGGTTTACTTATATGTGTGTCACAAACTTTAGGGGAAACTTCGCTGGCTGGGGGAGAACATGCTCTTTGTCATGGCTCCATGACGGTGGCACACAGATAGAGTCCTTTGAGCTGCTGGCCTCCAACCAGTTTCTCTGTTGTCTTTACAGCTAGGCCAAACCTGTATGGAGTGTAATGGAGCCAAACTCATTCACAAACTGGCCGAAGTCACCCAGATAATGGCTATTCTCTCGCTCTCTCATGTACTACTTCAAAATACTATTTTAGTTAATTGGGGTGGTTACACATGTGCTCCATATTTCGTGAAGTTACGCTCCAATCCCTTTTATAAATCACTTAAAATTACTCATAGACACTTTAAAATCACTTCTCACTCGGCTGGATGTATGAGTGGTCCGGTCGCAGACTATCCATCATTTACAAATCAGAATCATCTTTATTCCCAAGTGTCATGATCTGGTTGGCGACCAACGGGGGGCGCTGTCGGCCCCGCCTGCACCTGCACAGGTGCTGGTCGTCCCGATCAGATTGGCGAACAGCGGGTAGCGACGTCAGCCCTGTCGGCAGCCTCGCAGGTGCTGGTCGTTATAATCAATGACACTTAAAGGACACCTGGCACGATCATCCAGTGCCGATTCATTGTTTGTTTGCTGCTTGGTTGCAGCATGCATCGTGTACGTGTTTGTTTAACCTTGGCGGACTTTTACACTTGGTTTTCTGTTGCTACTTTGTATTTTTTCCATTCAGATCATTTTGATGTTTTACATTTTGTTCCTGCTGACTTTATTTTAATACAATTTGTCAAACAACCTCCTGCTCCCTCCTGCCTGCTTTTTGGGATCCGAACCCGCCATCACCACCTCGCAAACCGCGACAGAATGAATCGGCCAACCATCGGATCCCGCAGGTACATCGGACCCGTCTCATTTCCACCCTGTGCCTGGCAATGCTACGTCCACGTTAGCGCAAGCCTCGTCGAGTTTGAATTGCGTCACTCGACGAGCCGCAACGTCCACGTAAACGTCCGGCCGAGACCTCCTTCCAGGTGGCCGTCCAGGGTGACCCTGGGTGACTGGCATTGCACGCCCACGTCCAGCCACGCTGTCGTCGTGCATGACGGATTGAGTCTCATCCACGACGAGCCGTGCAACGTCCGCGTCAATGTCAGTCCGAGACCCCACTCACCGCTGGATCCCGGAGCGGCTCTGGACCCGTCTCGTTCCCCCGGAGCCGGGCAGTTCACGCCCACGTCGGCGTCCGGCCGAGACCTGGTCCCATACGGCCGTACGGGGTGCCATTCTGCGCCTGGCAGTCGACGTCCACGCAGAGCCATGCGCCGTCGCGTGAACGTGCGAGAGGGATCGCACTCACGCCCACGACGATCCGTGCCGCGTCTTCGTCCACCCCAGGCCGAGTCCCGTTCCCATCAGGCCGCCGCCCGTCGTGTGCTGGAGAGGCGGCGGTTGCCCTCTCCACCGACCATTCCCTGGCGAGTGGACCTTTTGGGAGACTGTTGGGACTTCTGGAAGCAGCCCCTTGAAGGGGGGGTACTGTCATGATCTGGTTGGCGACCAACGGGGGGCGCTGTCGGCCCCGCCTGCACCTGCACAGGTGCTGGTCGTCCCGATCAGATTGGCGAACAGCGGGTAGCGACGTCAGCCCTGTCGGCAGCCTCGCAGGTGCTGGTCGTTATAATCAATGACACTTAAAGGACACCTGGCACGATCATCCAGTGCCGATTCATTGTTTGTTTGCTGCTTGGTTGCAGCATGCATCGTGTACGTGTTTGTTTAACCTTGGCGGACTTTTACACTTGGTTTTCTGTTGCTACTTTGTATTTTTTCCATTCAGATCATTTTGATGTTTTACATTTTGTTCCTGCTGACTTTATTTTAATACAATTTGTCAAACAACCTCCTGCTCCCTCCTGCCTGCTTTTTGGGATCCGAACCCGCCATCACCACCTCGCAAACCGTGACACCAAGTATGTAGAACACACAAGGAATTTGTTCCCACTAGTATCGTCGTCAAAAAAACTGCTAAGTGGCACTATACAGTTCCATTTTGGCTACTGTTGAAAGAGTTCAAAGAGTTCAAAGAGTTAATGGCTTGGGGGAAGAAGCTGTTTAAATGTCTGCTGGATTTGGTGCGCATGGATCGGTAGCGCCTGTCTGAGGGGAGTAGCTGGAAAAGGTGTTGGGCAGGGTGCGGAGGGTCCAGTAGGATTTTCCGCGCCCTAGTTAGGATTCTTGCAGTGTGCATGATAATGTCATTGGTAGTTTGCTGTTTGTATGAAATGACTTGAAGAAGAAAAGAAAAATAAATCCTCCCACAATCAATGCATGGTTGACAAGATGAAACATTGGGTCACGGAATGTGTGTGTGTTTGCATTTGTGTGTATGGATAGGTGTTGAACAACATGCTCTGTTGTTTCTTACCAAGCACTGTATTGCGCTATCGGTTTATCCCTATGGAGCATGATATCACTTATATGATACTGTGTACCGCTTGCGCTCAAGTGAACATATTAGTGGCACATATCAGGAAAACAGCCAACATGAGCATACTGCATGTGCGTCTTTGAGGTGCGCGCATTATAAGGGAGGTTCATAGGCATGCCGAATTGAACATATTGTAGATAAAGCTGCTAGAGGGGGTCTGAGAGACCACTTGGCACCTCCAACTGTGGATCAGAAAACAGTTGAGCTCGCACCAAAGTCCAGAACACAATAGTGCTTGCATGTTCACTTATTTTGGGATAAAATTACACTGAAACAATTGCAAGATGTATCGTTTTACATGCAGAATTAGGATTTAAGGTTTTTGATGGACACACTCGTATGGACAGAAATATTCCTCATTCACCCGCTTGGGGCCAAATTTGTAATTGGCTAACCCATTACAGTAAAGTCTCGTTATATCGATATTCAAGGGAGTCCGAAAAATATCGATATAACAGGGACTATCGATATATCCGACCCTGTTTGCATGTAATTTTCTCCGTGCGTGCATAGAAATAGTATCGATATAACTGGGACTATCGATATATCCGATATCGATATAACGAGACTTTACTGTATATCAAAAGTTGGAAAAATAAAGCAGCATTCTGGTATGTTTTGATCAAAGACACGTTTTGGCTGCAATTGCATCTGTTTGATAATGCTATATACCTGTACAGTGGGGCCTCGGTTTACGAACACCTTGCCTTACGAAATTTTCGGTTTACGAACGTTAAATTTATGAAAATTAAACCTTGGATTAAGCACTACTTTTCGCGATACACACGCACCACCACGGCTGGCGGAAGAACACCAAAGCACATGACGGAACAGCGCCCCAGCCGGCCTGCCTTTCCACACCCCCTTTCTCTGAATGCACACCTCGATCGAGAGAGAGAGAGAGAGAGAGGGAGAGGGAGAGAGACGTCGCCAGCCTGCCTTTCCACACCACCTTTCTCTGAATGCATACGTCGCTCGAGAGGGAGAGGGGGGGGGGGGGGGTTGATCGCCTCCAAGGAGTTTTTACAGATACTTTTGCTGTTATGGGACAGAAAAAGACCCCACCACAGGTTCGTGTTAAGCCGGAGAAGACACAAACCAACATTACAGTCGAGGAGAAGGAGATCATTGAGAAACACAAATGAGGTGTGCGTTTGTCTGATTCAGTGGCCCGGTACCGATATGATAAGTCCACCATTGCTACCATCCTTCGCCAAAAAGCTGTACACAAAGGCTTTATTTACTCGATGATTTCACGTGACTAAAGGCTTGGCATGATGTTACCCCTCGATCCTTGAAAGCAGCATGGAATAATTTGTGGCCCGCATGCATCCTTGAGAGGGACTTTGAAGGATTTGATCCTCATGACTCTGTTGTCTTGGACGACATTGTTTCCATTGGACAGAAATATGGGACTCGAAGTGGATGCAGATGACATCGATGAGCTTGTTGCTGACCATAATGAGGTCCTCAACACAGAGGATTTGATTTGCCTTGAAGAGGACAAGCACAATCAATCCATTCAGGAGTTGTAATCTGAGGGCGAGGAGGAGGAGATGGCTGCAGCATACACTGCAGGCTTTTATTGAACAGTTCCATCCAGAAAAGACTGTGGCTATGAGAATCATCAATATGATGAATAATAATGTGATGCCTCAGTTTCGTAAGACCTCAGTCAGAAAGCAACAGGTGTCAATTAAGAGCCATCAACGACCATCACACATGTAAATAAAGTGACTTTATTATACAGTGCAGTGTATTTCTTTCATCAGAATCAGAATCATCTTTATTGCCAAGTATGTAGAACATACAAGGAATTTGTTTCCGGTAGAACACGCTGCACTAGTATCGTCATCAAAAAAACTGCTAAGTGGCACTATTTCATTACAATACAATAGGTCATTTATTATACATAGAATAAGGTATGTTGTGTTTAGTGTTAAGGCTTATTTAGTTGAAAATTATATTTTATGGAGACCTGGGAACGGATTATTCTCATTTTAATGATTTCCAATGGGAAATTAATTTTTGAGATGCACACTTTTTCGCATTACACACTCTGTCTGGGAACCAATTAAGTTCGTAAACCAAGGCCCCACTGTATTTCTGTCATTAGTTAAACCACTCAAATGTAATTCCATTGCCCAAATACTGTTCACAAAAGCAATACTAAGCATTAAGTGATTTTACCTGTGATGCCTCAAAATGAATCTTCTGTTGAGAGAGTTATGTCGAGCACATTTTTTTGTGCTCTGAGCAAGAATATCACAAATACTTTGTACAAATAGGGGATGTACATTTAACTCTTTCAGATTATTTTTTACCATTATCTTTGCAAATATTGTGTCACTATCTTATGGTTGCCTGGTTGTCCTATTGCAGTCTTCAATGCACCATTGGAGTTTGGAATGTTTCACTCTGTTGCATCATCAAACAGTATTTTTTTACAAAGCATTGTATTTAGGCATTTCCGTGTGTCATGCCTTCATTTTATAATCCCTCAAGAACTTCATTATCAGTCTCGAAGTAGGTTTGTGAATGTGTGTGTGAGTGTGTGTATGCGCGTGTGTCATGCTTAATTTACATTACAAAAAGAATAAATAAAACAAAAGATGGTTGACAATTGCCTGCTGGATTCGCTCTGAAGCACTGAACACTTTTCACAAATGGTTACAGTGTACCATGATGACAAAAATTCAAAACTGTTCAGAAACATAAAAACCTCAAATGTACTTTCATTTGTTAATCTTCGGAACTCTGTACAATGAGCAATGTGATGAACCTCGAACCCAATGCTCTCTCTCTCTCTCTCTCTCTCTCTCTCTCTCTCTCTCTCTCTCTCTCTCTCTCTCTCTCTCTCTATATATATATATATATATATATATATATATATATATATATATATATATATATATATATATATATATATACAGTAAAGTCTCGTTATATCGATATCGGATATATCGATAGTCCCGGTTATATCGATACTATTTCTATGCACGCACGGAGAAAATTACATGCAAACAGGGTCGGATATATCGATAGTCCCGGTTATATGGATATTTTTTTCGGACTCCCTTGAATATCGATATAACGAGACTTTACTGTATATATATATATATATATATATATATATATATATATATATATATATATATATATATATATATATATATATATATATAAAAAATCCTCGTCTCACCCACCATGGGTGGTGTCTGTCCCCATTTCAGCTCGGGTCCTCTACCAGAGGCCAGGAAGCTTGAGGGTTCTGCGCAGTATCCGTGCTGTTCCCAGCACTGCGCTTTTCTGGACCGAGATATCCGATGTTGTTCCCGGGATCTGTTGCAACCACTCGTCGAGTTTGGGGGTCACTGCCCCAAGTGCTCCGACCACCACAGGCACGACTGTCACCTTTACCTTCCAGGCTCTCTCCAGCTCCTCTCTGAGCCCTTGGTATTTCTCGATTTTCTCATGTTCCTTCTTTCTGATGTTCCCATCACTCGGGACCGCTACATCCACGACAACGGCTTTCCTTTCCCCTTTATCTATGACCACGATATCTGGTTGGTTGGCCATTACCATCTTGTCAGTCTGTATCTGGAAGTCCCACAGGATTTTTGCTCGGTCATTCTCCACCACCTTGGGAGGTGTTTCCCATTTTGACCTTGGGGTTTCCAGTCCATACTCCGCACAGATGTTTCGGTAGACTATGCCAGCCACCTGGTTATGGCGCTCCATGTAGGCTTTCCCTGCCAGCATCTTACACCCTGCAGTTACGTGTTGGATTGTCTCAGGTGCCTTTTTGCACAACCTACACCTTGGGTCTTGTCTGGTGTGGTATATCCCTGCCTCTATGGCTCTGGTGTTCAGGGCCTGCTCTTGGGCAGCCAGGATGAGTGCCTCTGTGCTGTCCTTTAGGCCAGCCCTCTCTAGCCACTGATAGGACTTCTTGAGATCAGCCACTTCTGCTATGGTTCGGTGGTACATCCCGTGTAGGGGCTTTTCCTCCCATGATTGTCCCTCTTCCAGCACCTCATCCTCTGTTCCCCATTGACTGAGACATTCTCTGAGTACATCATCCGTTGGAGCCTTCTCTTTGATGTATTCATGGAGCTTGGATGTTTCATCCTGGACAGTGGCTCTCACACTCACTAGTCCCCGGCCTCCTTCCTTACGGCTTGTGTACAGTCTCAGGGTGCTGGACTTGGGAACCCTGAATCTCCTCTGAATCTCTTCCTTTGGCCACCTTATTATTCCTGCAGGGTATCTGATCACTGGCAGGGCATAGCTGTTTATTGCCCGGGTCTTGTTCTTGCCATTGAGCTGGCTTCTGAGGACTTGCCTCACCCGCTGGAGGTATTTGGTCGTAGCCGCTTTCCTTGTTGCTAATTCGAGGTTGCCAATGGCCTGTGGTATACCGAGGTACTTGTAGCTGTTTTCAATGTCTGCTATTGTTCCTTCAGTGAGTGAGACCCCTTCAGTGTGGACTACCTTGCCCCTCTTAGTTACCATCCGACTACATTTCTCCAGCCCGAATGACATTCCAATATCACTGCTGTAGATCCTGGTTGTGTGGATCAGGGAGTCTATGTCCCTTTCGCTCTTAGCATACAGCTTGATGTCATCCATGTAGAGGAGGTGACTGATCGTAGCTCCATTTCTGAGGTGGTATCCATAGCCTGTCTTGGCGATTATCTGGCTGAGGGGGTTCAGTCCTATGCAGAACAGCAGTGGGGAGAGTGCATCACCTTGGTATATGCCACATTTGATGGACACTTGCGTTAGTGGCTTGCCATTGGCTTCAAGTGTGGTTTATATATATATATATATATATATATATATGCGGCCCGGTAGTCGATTACATATCTAAATTAAAAGAATTTTCTAAACTGGACTTTCAATCGATGCAGGAGATAATAATTAAAGGAAGACCAACACCGGACTGTATAGTTCACAAACGGTGAGGGATGAATGTAAATCTCCTGGACAGCTTCTCAGCTTTTTGGCCAAGAAGGATCTAATTGAAACTATTCCTGAAGCGACAAAGTTGCTCCAGCTCGTGCTCACTCTTCCAGCTACTACAGCATCAGTGGAGCGGTCATTCTCAGCACAAAAGACTGAAAACATACAGTCGGAACAGGACTGATCAAGGACGACTTTCGACACTGGCGGTGATCTCCACTGAGACAGACAGACTTGGACTTAATTTAGTAGTAAAGGTAACACGATAACTTTTTTTAAATTATTTTTTTCCATGTTACAGTTTGTATACAGTATATAAAAAATGCTGACATGACATTTTAAACATAAATAAATGGTGAATAAGCTACTCTGTGGAGTTCATATGTTTGTAAATCTGACTGTGATGACATCAGTGCCTCACCAACCATGAACCTCACCGCACGTCACTGGTCATAATAGTGGAGCAAACCTATATATATATATATATATATATATATATATATATATATATATATATATATATATATATATATATATATATATATATATATATATACAGTAAAGTCTCGTTATATCGATATCGGATATATCGATAGTCCCGGTTATATCGATACTATTTCTATGCACGCACGGAGAAAATTACATGCAAACAGGGTCGGATGTATCGATAGTCCAGGTTATATCGATATTTTTTCGGACTCCCTTGAATATCGATATAACGAGACTTTACTATATATATATATATATATATATATATATATATATATATATATATATATATATATATATATATATATATATATATATATATACACACAGTGTATACATACATACATCCATACATACATACATATATGAATCGATGAGAAGGTTTCTTCAGCCGTCATCTGTACAAAAGTGAAGGTTTCGGACGTTTCGCCTCCTATCCAAGAGGCTTCGTCAGCGAACTAAAGTCTGACTGGTCGTATCGGCCCCATTTATATATCCCTAATGTCCAGACATGGTGGCGCCGGACACAGCTATGATAGGTCCCTACTCTCAGGTTGGGGGGGGCAGGGGACCCCTCCCTGTGGCCCCACAGACGTACATATATGAATGTGAATGAATGTTGGTCTGTTCCTTTGAAATGAATGTGAGCGAGCCTCTGCCTTTTAATATATCACGGTTGTCTCATCTTTATTCCCGCCCATGTCCTCTTTGTTATTGTAAAAAAACATTATAATACAGATAAGAAGATAACATGAAAGACACAAATTAACTACCTGGAGGAAATTTCACTTTAATCCTTGTCATTCTCGGGATGATATACACATTATGTTTGGCTTCAAGCAGATTTTCACATTGAACTTTCATCCAATTAATTTTTTGTTGGGGTCGGTAATATGTGTCAAGGGAAAATGAAAACATAAATGTCAAAAACTCTGTAATCCAGGAGCTATGATGCGCACACACACCCGTTCATGTATGCATGCGCACAACCCCCCTCCTCCTGCACACACAAATACACTAATCTGTGGTTAAACCTACATTCATTTGGGACTGAATTAGGTTAAAGAAAGTAATTACATTCTCTCAACATTCCCAACGATATTGCCAATAAATGTGTGTCTGGGTGTGTGCTTTTAATGGTTGTGCTTCTTCCTTGCACTATGGATTAATAACATCATTATTGAATGATTTATGAATTCTTTATTTTCAAATGCATTGTTATTTTACACACAAGCATTTGCATGGATGAAGCCTGTGACAATAGCCTCATGTGTATGCCGTCGAGTGTGTCATGACTGATGTGTGAATATAATTTACTCCACTTGGGTGTATTGGGAAATTAGAGTAGCAATATTAATTGTGTTCGCCCAAAAGGCCCTTTCCAATATTACTTAACATTGCTTGGAGGAAGGACAGTACATGTGTTAGGGAATGAGAAAGAAATATTCATTGAAATTATGACATTGAGATCATTATACATATCGAAATTGATGGATTGCATTTTTATCCTGGAGTCCACAGTCTTGATTTACTCTCATTGTGCTTGTTTGGTTTTTGCTGTGTTATTTTTGTTTGTATACATGTTGAATGGTCATGTGTGAATAGGATCACACGGAAACATTTTACATTTTCGGCAGACCTCCAGAACCTGAGAGGTCAGATTGGAAATCTTGCAAAACATTGGGAGATAAAACGTGACTTCAGAGTAAACAAATATGGTGAAACAAGAGTTGTGATATTTTGTGGTTTTGTTTTGGCTAAAAATATCACCAAATACGTGGAAATAACACGAATAGCAACTTTCCAAATGTTTTGATTTTGGATTGAATGGCTTGGATGTGCCTTCATTAGTCTTGCACTGGAGAAATTCACATTTCACAGCAGCAAAGTGATGAAAGGAATGAAAGTAGAAAAAACAAAAAAATGAGCTTTTAGACTTGCCAACGTGCTTCTTTGCCACCTCGTCACCATTGTCACTTTTGACAACATAGACTTGCTATGTAGATGTTTCCTGAAATATGTTCAGAAACAGGTAGAATCTCTTCCAGATGTCAGTGATTGTGCATCATGCTACTTCTGAAGATGTCGAGTAATTTAGATCAGAAAGGCATCACGACACCGGATTTGTGACACTGTCAGTACACATTTTAAACAGATGGTAATGTTTCAAAAAAAAGAAAATAAAACTGAGCATGAACTAACATGGCTGCAGCTGGGCAAAAGATGTACTGGAAACAACTTGGGGCAATTTGATGTTTCCTATTGCATCCTTGTAGTTGAAAGCCACCAAGGGCGACACATGAAGAGGCGAACACACAACTCTCTTTTTCACTGAAGCAACCCGAGCTGCTTCTGACTGGCAAGGCTTCAACAAAAAATCTGTCCAACATTTATCAAGCCCTGCCACAGTGTTTTGAGATATGGATAAAATGATTGTGCATAATACAAGGGAATAAGGCAATTGCAGACACAAAGGCCCTTAGGGGTTGGAGGGGGTATTGGGACGCCTACAGTGAAGAGAGATGTGAATATGTGAAAATGAGAGATATAAAGCTAAGGCAAACACATTGGTGAAGCACGACAAGAATCATGTGAAATTGAACATTTTACCCTCCTGAGCCTATTGCGCTTGAACAACATCAGTAGATGGATACTGCATTTCTAATCCTGGATATGTAATCAAGGAACTTTTTGGGTGTTTTTTTTTATATTTTGCCAAGATCAGTCTTACAGTTAAATTTAGAATAACACATTACAGAATAAAACTACCAGCATTTTGTGATGGACTCTTGTCAAACTTAAAGATTGTCAGAATTCTGCCATTTTTGGTGAATTTAGCCAATTTGATGAATTACTTGATTTGGGATGGGACTAATATATATTTATGCAAATACATCATCATTCCCAAAGCACGGAAAACAAAATGAGTCTGTAGTATGGTTACTGCAATGAATTATACCACAGCTAGAGTAATTTTTTTGTCAAGCTTTACATGATGTTGTATTTAAAACAATCAATACAATAAACTCACTCACTGCCAGACAGGGGCAAACATGTGTCCATTGCAGTGCCAGGGTTTTTGTCATTGTCACTCAAACTCCAGGACCCACAGAATAGAGTATGATGACCGCATAAACATTCAATGCAGAGTGAGAAACTTTAGACTTTCATCAGGAAAAAAGGGTTAATTCCCAAGTTATATGGATCTGGATTTAGATGAGGTGCAAGTGGGGGCAGCTCTACAAAAGGCAAATGCTGTCCCCTCGTGGAAGGGAAAAAACACAGTCAGAGGTCTGGCCAGCACTTTATCGGCACAATCCCCCGAAGAAATACCTATACCCGAAATAAATTCGGGAATGGCGCGCAATGTCAAATTTTCAATTCCTGAATACATGAGTCAAGAGTTTGCTTTGTAAAATTTATTTAATCCAATTGTCATGGTTCTTAAGGGGGTGGATAAAAATAGACACTTTATGGAACTTTATATAAAAATAGCAACAAAAATTTGAAGGAATGTTCGCCCACCACAGGAACTCTTCTTTCAAAATGATGCCCATCTTTATCTGGGAGTTCGGTTTGAAAGAAGTCCTGAGTGCACATAAAAAAAACGACGGAACAAGTTGATTGCTGTTCTTTTTACTCACTGCAAAAGTTACAATAGTGTTGTTTTCTTTCCCTCAGCAGGAGTGCCGAGGATGCCGCGGGCAGAAACAGGAACGCTTATGCCCAAAGTATTTGCTTTTGTGAAGTCATGATGAATCATAACAAAAAAAAAGGTTCGTTCTTACTCACACACACGGACACACACTTGTTAAGAACAATTGTTTGGGAGCATTTGTTGAAAATTAGACAATTTTGAGCTGCATTTGCTGCAGGTTAAGCATCAGTCAAACGTGCCCAAATGCTGCTATAATTAATTGACGTGATGAAAACTAATGTGAGATGCAGTCTGTGGTGGCCAAAAGGTCAGGACTTTATTTAAATTCAACTGATATATTGAGTTGCTCTTTACGCAAATCATGAAATTTAGCTCTCGCTGTGAGTTCAGCAAATGGCAAACTTCTAAATTTGCTCACTGTAACATTTTCACAAAGGCAGAAATAATACACTACGAGTTTTGCCCTCCAGAAGGAATCATTCGGGTTCGCTGATTTATCCGAAGACATGATTACTTGTTCTGCAAGACACAACCGATTTTCATCATAGAAGCCATCGTGATTTCTTCTGGTACACCAGTTTAAGTGTTTGGTCAAATGACTAAACACAGAGAAGATGTGTGTTATGGCTCGTTTTATCAATAGACATTACACAATGACCTTTTCACTGTCGTCTAAAAGTCAACGTTTCAGTATTTTCTGCTTCCGTCTCTGCTATGTTTGTGGCACTGCTTGCCAAAGTCTGTACAAATCCATGTGGATCAAGCTCGCGGTTAATTGAAAAGGTGTCAAAATTTCTCATTGTCAGTGTCTGACGCACTGATGGAAAACAACATGAGGATGCGAGCAGCTGGAGCAACAACTGTGCACGCACGCTTGCACACACACCATCTGATCTCTTTTTTTTTCTTTTCTTTGCTGGACTTGGAATAAATGTTCACGTTCCATTTTCACCTGATACATAAGACAAGGACAGATGAGCATTTCATCTTGTAACCCCCACGTTACTAACTTATGTGATACACCGAACCAAAGTGTTTATTCCTTAACAACAATGACTTAAAATTCTCTGGTTCGGGAGTGCAGAATTTCAGGCACTGAATCCATCCATCCATCCATTGTCTATCTTGACTCTGCTTGAGGGTCTCGTGTCGAGATTTTTGCAGTTCACCCACAAGTGATTACCAGCCAATTGCAGGGCACGACGGCTTTGCATCTTGACACAATTACAATGTCATTGTTTTTTCAAGACCTGGAGTCTGACACGATTAAAAGATTTAAAAATATAATGTCTTGATCTAGTTGAACGCAGTAGGATTATGGTTTGATTCAAGATGCTATAGCTTTTGTCATTTTCATTAATATGCAACAATGTATACATTTTATCCAAAGCCCAAACTATCCGTTTTTTGTTACATACCAACAGGGCTCATAAAGACAAACAACCATATACATATTAGTAAGGATTAGCATTTGAAACTATTAAGAACAAGCCTTTGGAAATGAATGAGTTTTGGGGGTCTAAAATTGGCCACCTCTTGTCAACTCTGGATTATTTCCATAATATGAGAATTTCAGTCAACCATTGAACAGTTGAACACTTTCTATGAATAAATTATTTCATGGCCCATTGGAGGAATGTTAGCTAAGCAATATGATTTGTTATTGTAAATTCGTAAGTAGTGAGTACACTCTTATCTTGATTCCGTGCCTCCAAATCAGTATTGTTTAAATTATTTGTTTCACTTACAATATCATTAAACTAAAATGTGAAAACGATATATATTTTACTGCATGTGCGCCTTTGCCGCACATTGCAGCACCCTCTAAGAAGTGTGCGTGTTATAAATGTTTCATGTAGCACATAGAGATTTCCTATAAAATAATGTATTTACAGCTTGTTACCACACAAACAACTCTGAGGTTAACATTTAGGCACATAATCATTCTGACATTCTTCGTGTGGTCTGTGTTAAAAAGTCAATAAAAGGACTGAGAAAGGGAAGAAATGAAAAAAAAAGACTGGACAAAGGCAATGAGGGGTAGTTGTAATAGTCTCTAATTAATTGCCGGCTCATAATTCACATTCTCGTCGAACCTAATGTCTCACTCCATGGTACCAGACAATAGGCATTGTGTGTGTGTGTGTGTGTGTGTGTGTGTGTGTGTGTGTGTGTGTGTGTGTGTGTGTGTGTGTGTGTGTGTGTGTGTGTGTGTGTGTGTGTGTGTGTGTGTGTGTGTGTGTGTGTGTGTGTGTGTGTGATAGTGTGCATATGTGTGGTGTCTAAATGATGTCTGTTGTAAAGGAGAAGTTAATGAAATGGGTGGTTATCAAGGAAAACAGGCTTCATTCAGTTCAGTTTAATGACCTATGTCGCATTTCATTTCCTCTCTTCCTTCCTCTTATTTCTCCCCTCAGCCATAGCATTGCACGACGTTATTTTCAAGACAGTTTCTGAAAACACAAACACATGCCGGAAAATATTTTCATTTTGCACTTTTCCTGTATAAATGCATCATGCGATCCTGTATCAATGGTGATGTTGCCGAACTCACTCTGTTTCAGGTCTTACAATGTCCCTTTCGCCTAGTGAACTAACAGGTGCTGATCATATTCTCGCTCATGTCCAGATAGCTTAGCTACAATGAGTGCATGGCTCTATTCTTTTGAGCCACAGACATCTTTATGCCGGCTCTGTCACTTCAATGATATTGCAGATGGATCTCTTTTTGTTCTCACCTTCAATGCCTAAACTGCTAAAAGCTCTGAATAGGGAAGCCTCTTCATCCCAACTACATCCACTAGGAGGCTCCCCGTTGGCCAAACAGCCGGCTCACAGTCACTGACCAGCTTTGTACATTTGGCAAGCTTCCTCTCATCCCGAGTGAGCTTCTTTTGCAGGAAGTTTTGAGAGTTTTCATGGTTCGCTAAGATTGGACGATGATGCCAGGTCAATCTGAGGTTTCACCTCAAGAAAAGTACCCCTTCCATATTTTAATGTGAAATTGGCAGGTTTGCTTGGCTACTGTCGAAATGGACAGCGTCCACAAAATACAACACAGCATTCAGGAGGGATAGTCATGTGGGGGGGCCTGGAACGTTATCATTTATGGAAAGGATCGTGCCTGGTGGTGGTTGAGAGACAACAAAATCAGGGTGTTCCTCAATGCATCCTCTATTGCACTTTAAATGGCAATAATCTGTTGCAGCATTTATTGCAGCCAAAACAACTTGGGGTCAAAATGACCTATGAGGATCATCAATCCGAACAATATGTGTTCAGGACCTTGAAAAAAATAGCATCAAGCATTTTGTGCTTGATCAGTTGCCCTCATCAAAAAAAAAGTCATGAAATATAGAACAACAACAAAAAATAAAATGTTTTATTTTTTTAATCATAAACTTAGCCCTCGAGGATAATAGGAAGGTTAACTCGATACCTGACGGGACATCTTAAGTGCAGAAACATCAAGACCGTAGGTTACGTGTACTGCTGTAAAATGCTTCTTCTAGCGCCTTGCCAATGATATCCGTGAATTGTCAATGAAACAAATTTTGAATGAGAATAATCATTTTAAAAAGATATTCACGTGATTGTTTTATGACTAAATATCCAGTCTTGTTGTATTGTAGCAGTGATATATATTACAATTCACAATAAGATTTGAAAAACATAAATAATTCTTCAGTGTCTGAAACTCAAAAAGTTAGCGGACACCCGGGCAGACAACTCTGAAATGTTGCCTGCCCGGCCATAAATTTGGCTGCCCCATTTTTCACAACTTGAAACACAATAAGACGACTAATCGCAAATAAAACATTGTTGCAAAGTATTAAGGATTGTTTTTATTAAGGATGTACCTACCGCAAATACTCCCTTGCTTAATTTATGGTAAATATCCCTCGCTGAAGGTTTTGCCCCAGTTGTCGTTTGTCGTCATGGTGCACAATGCAATGTTTGCGTTGCGTTGTCAAGGCCAAGTGGACTCCTCTTTCTAAGCGGCTTTCAAAACTCTCAAGTACACTTTTCAGTCATAGTGTTGTCCGAAGCACGAAACAGGCTTCTGATTGGCCAAATGATCGTTCATTTGGCAATTTGCATACACGGCACTGCAGCCAATCAGAAGCCTGTTTCGTGCTTCGGAAAAAAACGTGACTGAAAAGTGTACTTGAACGTTTTGAAAGCCACTTAGAAAGAGGAGTTCATGTAGCTTGTGGTGGTTTGCTTCTAGCTTTTGCTTTACTGAATAAAAACAAACGTTTGATTTGAAAAACAATCTTTTTTTTTTTCTTGAAGACGTCGGCCAACCGGGCCAAGACTTTTTTAAAGTTGTACGCCCAAAGTAAAAGTCGTACGTCCCGGGGCACCGGGCAGACGCTATTTCTAACACTGATCTAACCCCTCATGCAGAAACCATTTCCCAGAAATATATTTAAAAAACTTTTACTGACTCAATTTTAAAGACATCTGAAGCGTCGAGTCTGCTTGATCAATTATTCTATACATGTTGTTTTTACTCGGAAAGGAGCCAACAGACAGTAAAGTGATGTAATACTGTTTGAAAGACAGATCAATACAAACTTTGTTAATTTCACCTGAGGTAAAAAGCATGTTATTTAGTCTCGTGTAGCAAAGCGTGCAAGCATTTGCATAATTGCTCCAATTGTTTTCCCCCCAAACTTGTTATTCCTGCACTTTTGCGGTTCTCTGCTTTATTTCTTGCAGCGGTATCGATGTGTGAGAGACAGAAGGGTCCGTATGAGAAAAGTAGCGAATGCAATCAACTTGACCTTTGGGATTTTTCAGTTGTTTGCGCCATGCGTGTGTGTGCGATGTGGAAAAACAAAATGTATTTATGTATTCAACACCAATGGACAAATTAATTTTGTGTTTGTGACTGAAGCTCGGGACTTTTCTTTTTTCCAGACCAGTTGTTGAATTATAATAAGTTGTGTTTCAAAATTAACGGAGAAGAAAAAGACACCCACACTGACACACACATCTACACCCACACGATGCGCCCTCTCTACCTTGCGCTTATAAGGTGACACAAATCTCTGTATATCATGGTGTACCCCTTCAACTTGGACCGGGAGAGAGACTGCACATGAATCATACAAGACAGAATATAATATAGAATTGCTGCTGCATGTCTTATAATCAGTCACATTGTTTTGTTATAAAAACATGTATTCATAAATTTGAGAAGGGATGGGAGCACACAACTCGGGGAACACAGTTTTTCTTAAAAATGTGACTTTCGGTTGAAATTGAGCACAACGTTACGGCAGCGCCAAGTCTTCTCTCCCTGTGAAAAAAAACGTGGTGTTTGCCCATTGTGAACGCTCAAGGGAAATATTCCAAGCAGATGTGCATAATTTATTTTTCCATAACTAACTGCATCTTGTGTCGTATATTTGATGGCTGTTAAATTGAACCAGTGCATTCTGAACATTGTCTATGAAGATAGCGCTTTGTTGTTTTTTATGTTTTTTTTAGCCAATATTTTTTTGGGAGTGTGTTGGGGAGGGTTAGCGCGTCGAGTTCACATTGCAGAGGTCTGTGTTCGATCTCAACTCCAGTCTTCCTATGTGCGGTTTGATTGGTTCTTCTCCGTGCCCACGTGGGTTTTCTCTGGGTACCCCCCTCCCTTTTTTCCCAAAATCATGCATAGTAGACTCATTGGACACTCAAAATTGTCTCGCAGTGTAAGCGTGAGAGTAGAAGGTTTTTCGTCTTTTTGTGCCCCGCAATTGGCTGGCAACCGGCTCATGGTGTCCCCTACCTACTGCCCAAAGACAAGTTAGATAGGCACCAGCAACGCCTGCACCCGTTGTGAGGATAAAGCCGATTGGATCATATTGTATGCCTGTCGATGAAAAGTAGCACCTGATTGTTCTTTATTCATGATTAGTGAAAAGATTGAGAATCTTGACAGACAGAAAGAATAAATAGCATTTACTTTTATCTGAATCAAGCTAAATGTCGGGTAAATCAATTTTCATGTGATAAGTACATCGACAATTTCATTTCCACCCATATGATTTCATTGTGAGAATGAAAACAAAATCACTATTTAAATAATCTACATTGACCACCGTGTCAGGAATCCATTCGGAAGGGCTGGGCCCTGAACTGATGAACCACAAATTTGGGATACAAACTGTGACGCTGAATGCTAAAATGGGCTTCATGCAACTTTAAAATGGTCGCTGGAATACCCTCGCAGCACTTTACTTTTAAATAAGTTCCAATACCATCTGAAATAGCGACAGAATAGTCTGTGTGTGTGTGAGAGAGAGAGAGAGAGAGAGAGAGAGAGAGAGAGAGAGAGAGAGAGAGAGAGAGAGAGAGAGAGAGAGAGAGAGAGAAATAATCTCATGTATGATCCTCTGTCTTGGGAGAACAGATACAATGTCACAATGAATTAGGAGGTGAATTTCTAACTAGGTCGCAGGCCAAGTGTGCACGCAAAAACAAACATACGCAAACTCTCATTTTAAAGTGAGTCCAATTGACAAAGTGTGAAATGAAGGAGTGTGAGAAAGAAAGACTCGTATGAAGAACGACAAAACTGAAAGGCAGGATTTTGAAATCAGAGAGAAAAGGTGGGGTAGAGAATCAACAAAAAAGGGAATGGTACAGAGGGAAGAAAAATGGGCAATGAAAGGACAAAGAAGGGATTGTGATATGTTAATATTTGTGAACAAAATGTTGACGATTTCTATAAATAAAGATTTCTATCACTGTCTGTCACTGTGTTAATAGATGCACAACTTTTACTAGCTTAGGCATCGGCATTGCTCACCCCTATGAGATTTGCTCAGGAGGCTGTATACATCAGCAATGTGCATTTTAGGTTGACATGGTTGTGAAAAATGCATGACACTTTCTTTGTTTGGGTCTTTGTTTCATTTTTGATTTGAAATGGGTTGCTCGGAGCGAGTGCGTGGGATTGTGACTGGGAAAGAACATTTGAGTTCATGGAGAAAATTGTTGTCTGTTCAGTCTGGAAAGTACAGGACAACAGGACCTGATGATGATATTTTGCATGCATGAAAAATGACGAAACGCAGGTTGATCTCTGAGCCTATGAGTGTAATATACAAGAAACATTTTGTACTTCCATGTAATTCCGTAAATAGTTGAATTTCTAGTAATGACCCAGAAAGCTGCCATGCCCATTTTGAAGCTTTTTGCGTTGATCAAAGGTTACATCTAGCGCTGAGGGCAGTGCGACAAAATAATGTGAATGCTAGTGTGTGAAAATTGGTCATAACTTGCTCCTGTTGCAATTTATAAAGATTAATTAACCATATGTTGAAATCTCCTTGTTTAAGAGATCACAAGCTGAATCACAAGGAGTTTATAGAAATTCTGAAAAACCCTCGTCGTGCAACCCTTTTTAAATTCTGTGTTGAGGATTCTCTAGAGAACACATTCCGGGAAATCAACATATAAAAACTATTGCAAGCATTAGTGATTAATCCACTTCCTTGAGGCACGTTTGCTGATTAAAAGCTGAATGTTGATGAAGCAAATTAAGCCCAAGTTTTACCATACATATTTTGGTTACACAACATTGGAACAATTTCCAGAACACCATTCCAGCTGAAGGGTTTACACTTTACAGGGATCAAAATCATCACTACCAGCTGATCTACAGGCAGTGACTGTCTTTTCTCCTATTTAATATTGAGAGCACTGTGATTCAAAGCTGCTGCCAAAAGATGCACAACCAACCAAGGGATCAAGTTTTGTCTAGCTACACACTGGCACAGGTCTTATAGGCTGATTCTTTTTAGTATAACATCGGAGTGAACCAACATTAAATCATTGGCTTGCAAATCCAAGACAGAGGAATGAGTGAGAGCTCCCATTATAATGCTCTCAGCGTCCAAAATACAGAAAGCAATGGGATAGTCAGCAATGGATTGTCGACCCTGAACACAGTCTCAGAGCTGACCTCCCACCTCCGACCTAGTTCCCCTGAACTGTTTTTTTTAACAATACAAATACTGTATGCTGCTCGCAGTGGAATGCAACCACGGAAGTGGCGTATGAGGAAGCGAAGGAGAGTCTAGTGGCACATTCAGGACACCGGAAGCGACATATAAGGAAGCAGAGGAGAGTCTAGAGCAGACATGGGCAAACTACGGCCCGCGGGCCACATACGGCCCGTTAGGCTTTTTAATCCGGCCCGCCGAATTTGCCCAAATTATAGTACAAACAGTGTCTAAAACTCATGACAAAAAGTTAGTGAACAACAGGGCAGATAACTGAAAAGTTGCCTGCCCCATTTTTCACAACTTGAAGCACAATGAGACAACTAATTACATTAAAAACCATTGTCACAAAGTATAAAGTTTTTTTTTTTAAATCAAATACTACCTTGCTTAATTTATGGTAAATGTGCATCGCTGTAGATTTTGCTGCAGGAGTCTATTGTCATTGCGGTGCACAATGCAACGTTTGCATTGCTTCCTACGAGCCACTAAGCTCCTTTCATAAGTCTCACGTACACTTTACAGTCACGGTTTAATGTAAATTTACGTTTTGTAGCGTCACATATGTTGTTAGCTTCTTTTGAATCTTTCTTCTGGGCTGAGGTTCTGTGCATCTATTTTGGAAAATGACATGCAATTGCACGAGTTTATAACGCTTGCGAAAGTCCGGAAGAAAGAAGCAGGCTTCTGATTGGCTGCCGTGCCGAGTATGCAAATTTCAACTGCAGGTAGTCTATGTTTGTGTGCTCGGCGACGGTACACGTGTACTTTTTGCGCGTGAAGGCGAGGGCGTCAGTGAGGAGTTTGTTGAGCGCGCGGTCAGGACAAACCATCAATGATTTGGCGGAATTTAACACGAGTAGGTATTATTGAGCTTGAATATTTCGTTGTGTAATAATATGTTTTCAATGTTGAAAGTGATTCCATTTTTCAATAAATGTTGATTTCTTTAACTTTGCCCCTTCGATGGAAACTTATTAAAAACAGACGCAATCTTAATAAATCACAGTGCATATGTTATTTTAATCTATTTCCATTTCCTCCTCCAAGTATCTGCGAAATAGTATGTAAACACCATATTCCTTGAGACAAATTTATTAACTGATCAGGGATATTTTTCACATTTGAAAGACAGTTAATAAATTCTTACTGTGCTATGAGGTTTGTACATACTACATTTAAAGGACAACCGGCACCATTTTTTGTTTTTGTTTCCCACTGACATCAGAAAAACGTTTTATAGCATCTAAAATACCCAAATCAGGCAGGCTGATATTTTTAGTTAAATGAAAAACACCAATAAAAATGACTTCAAAATGAATGGTCAGTTTCAAAAGGTCCCACCCCCCTGTTCGTGACGTCACGCCAAGACGTCTTGCTCGAGAATCAAAACAATGGCTTCAGATTCGGAGATGTTTTCTTGTTCCTCATCCAGTTATGAAATGATTCAAATAGTTCTGAAGAGGAAAGCATAAATGTTTGCAATTGATTCAAGGAGTCCTCCCATATCAATTCGAGCAGTCAAGGACAGCAATGTAGAAAATGCAGAAGATTGCGCCCAAGCTCCGTTGGAAATGGGCTGATTCGTCAGCTGGGAATTTGTGTCAGCGAATATCAAATAGTTGTCTTGGTGCAACACACAACGATTCACCATGGCGTTATTTATGTGTTTTCCTTATAATTTCGCCATCGACACGGATCAACACGAAGTTTTCAGACCAAACAAAGTACCCAAAATGCATTGTGTGTCGCTTTCTCGGTCAGGGGCGGTCCAAACGTGACGTCACGTGGGGATCGTCATCAACTCGAAAACAAGACTTCATGAACATTCAGCGCAAGTCTTAAAACATAAACTATAGCTATATGCTGTGGAATCTTTGTAAAATACGCTCAGTCGAAGTCATTTGAAGTGATTTGATAAATTATGGACATAACTTGTTCAGAGTATTTCCGGCCCAAACACTCCCTCCAAATGCTCCTGGCCCGGCCCCTCTGTCAAATTTTAGAACCCAATGCGGCCCGCGAGTCAAAAAGTTTGCCCACCCCTGGTCTAGAGCGTTTGGTTACACAATCAAACCGAGAACCGAATTTTGGTCATAAAGCGAGGCATAAAAAAACTCGAAATTTTTGGTCCAAAACCGAATTGAACAAGAATCCAGACATTGGAAAACCAAGGTATGACTGTACTTGGTCATGGACCCAACAAAGCATTGCTCAAAAACCCCCGATGACAAGAATCACATGAATAGTATGTGTCCTACCTGTGACTTTGAGCTGTGTTGTCCTCCGCACCAGTCTGGATCCATATTGCAACTCACAGGTGTAATTCCCCCCATCCTCCTCCTCTACCTCTGGGATCCATATGTGTGTATTGTTGGCGATAATTGAACTTCTCCATTCGACCTGCTCACACTCCTGACAAGGCATACATATGATTGATCAAACGGCAAAAGAAAGGGCAATATACACTAATCACAGGTTTGTCCATGTGACACACCTTGTGCCATGTCATTTGAGGCTGTTTGTATGGAGCCAAATAGTCATCAATGTCACGACATGTGATCATTTTGCTGTGGGTAATCTGCGCTTTCTCCAGATAGCGGATATTGCTGCTGAAGCATTTCCCTTCATCACTCTCCTCCACAGTCATGGACATGGACACCTTCATGCAGTATGTTGAGTTCCTAAAAAGACAACAGAAATCATGATCTAATTGAAGATGACTTCATTGACACATTTCACACACATGATTAAAAAAAAATATTTGCTTGGATTGATCATTTTTGCTGCGCTGCCTGTGAGCTGCAGCCCTATCTCGGCTGTTATATCTCACTGGCTGTGTTCGAAATCACGAGCTGGCTCTCTGACACAGGTTGCATTTCCAACTACATCACGCCACTTGCAATGCAACAGGGTGTTCAAACTCATATTAAGCCTATCCAGGTTTGCCATGCCGAGATGAAAATAAGCCTTTGAATGTCAAATCACATTTGGCAAGTCACACCTTAATTGACATCATGCGGCTGAAAAAAAATGGCTGAAGAATGCGTCTTTCGCAAGCTGAAGCATGTGTATTTGGAAACAGCCAGTGACTGACTAATGTTTACTGAGGTTTGCCTGCAATTTTATATCGTTATATAATGCCCAATGCCCAACAAAACACAAACAGTCGATCAAACGGTTTGATACAGGTACACGTTACACCACTGAAAATTGTGCAAACTATGGTATGATCTGCACAATTCAATAATGCAGTACTTTGTGTAGGATGTCAAAATCCCTCAGGGTGATATAGTGTGCATGGGTATGTGCGTGTGTGTGTGTGTGTGTGTTCTCCCAAGTTCACCTCTAGACACAAAAGACCTCATTGAGATACTTTCATTTAAAGCACACACACACACACACACACACACACACACACACACACACACACACACACACACACACGCGCACACACACACACACACAAGGATTTTTCCAGCCATTGACTTAAACAGGACCACTGAGCGTGAACAAGAATGATAAGCCTTTCATCCACCTATCCCTCAGTTTGTCTCCTCTTCATCAATCCATCTGCAGCCAAGAGTTCAGTGATTCACTTACCGTGTTAGCAGCATGTTCCTCCGATTTTAAAAACACTATCATCTGTGAACCTTGATAGTTGTTGATCTTGTTGCAGAGTTGATGTTTTTCTTTTTTTAACGGAGTGTACTGGATCTTTCAAAATATAACACATATTGACTTTGGACATGATGACTCAGTTTTCAGACTTGCCAAACTCTGATTTTATCACATCTTGCATATGGCTTGAGATGGATCATTTAACTTCACACGATAAGCGTAAATGTGACTTAAAAAAAAAAAAAAAAACATCTGATCCTCCCCCGCAAGAAGCACTGAATAAGAACATTAAACTGTAAAAATGAAATTATTTATGGTAGACCATTACTCACACTTCACATACATATCTTAACATAGATTCTTGGATCTTTTATGGTATTTGTTTATGTGTGGAGTGATGAAACAATAAAAGGCTTTCATTCAAACCCTTTCTGTTATTGAAATGATTGTGTTCTGATCGTGTGTCACGGTCCGCCTCTTGGCAAATTGAAATTAAAAATGGTTTGTTTATCACCGAACAGTGACAAAATCCTCTGGCTATTAATGCACTTTTAAATGTGTAAATCTCAAAATAAGTGGCTAAACCTTCAACAGCGTGTTGAAAGCATGTTGTGGATGCTACGTATCCTTTCATATACACCTTTTATGTCTTGAAGTTGATGGTATAAATACGTAAATGGCCAATTATCAGTTTGATTTGGTCTAAGTGGCAAAGAATATGCCATTTATAAAATTGTTGCTATGCTTAAATATGATACTTCTGTCATATCTTTTATAAAATACTTCACTCGTCACTACTTCAAACAATTGAGGTGCACATTCTATATTTTTTTTTTGCTACATGGGCACATATCTATGTAGATGGACAAATCCTCTTATCAACATAAGCTTTTCCAATACTGTACTTACCCCATTTTCCCCAGAACCGGAAAGCAATATTTACGTGGATACTTTGAGCGACTTTGGACCTCCTTAACTACCTACTTTGTATTACACTTAGAAGAGAAGGGCCGATAGTTGTCATGGTGACTGTTTTAATTTTATCCAGAGATCACAATTTCTGCAACAACTATTGTTCTCTAAAAAGTGGTCAAATTGTAAGCATTCGTCAATGTAATCCTCAGCAGTAATAGAGCTGCGTCAATAAAAGCAGGAATGGAGTATACCTGTGTTTTATGGTCCAGGGAGCACACCATACCCATCCGTAGTCTCTGTCGAAATAGGGTTTAAATAAGCAGTTTACTTATTTTGAAAGTGGTGCTTTTATTCTCTTGGTGCATGTGTGAGTGGTACGAGAGAGGAATAAATTGTGCCTGCATTGTGGCTAAAAATGCTACAGGGTCTTTTCTCAATCCATTGGCTCTTCCATCCACTTTGATGACTTTGTTGTTTTGCTCTTTGGGTAAATCTATTGCCAGACCTACAAATTCTCTTTGCAACTTTCAAAAAACAAAGTTGACCTTGTGAACTCCCTGACCATTTTTGGATGTTGACTAAAGACCTCTTCACACTTTGTAAGTAATGTCATGTCATTTCCAAGGTTCAGTTTAGGTGGGGGCAAAAACATCTAGCCCGAAGAATCCTCCAAATAATGACAAATTTCATGCTATTTCAGTCACACCCAAGTCTATTACCCATATCATTGTCTGTGCTTTGAGAGTAATTGAGAGTACATTTCATGATAGTACAGTATATATTAAGTAAAAATAAATAGGGTTGTGCCTTATTTTTACATTTGTCATTCATGAAGTGTTGACAAATACCGATGACTGTTTAGCAAACATTATTGTTAATGAATGTCCATGTGACAAAAAAGTGAACATGTCACCATTTACCTTTGTGAACCCCAGCAAAACCCTAAATTCTCCAAGCTCACAAGTATTTGCTATTAGGTGAAATACAATTTAAAGGGCCATCATGTAAGTCTCCAGTACTGATAGTGATACCTGTCACTGTTTTTGAAAATTCAAATTTAATTGTATACTAAGCAAATAAGTGGGCATTTGAAGAAAAAAATACACACATATATACCATATATACTGTATATATTACACAAATTGAAGTAATCATATAACGGCAACACCGAATGGATGAAAGCTAATGTGACTCAGCATAAAGTTGAGCTCAGGTTTATTCCACATAGCACTCAAAGTATTGCTAAGCACATTTGTGCTGTGGCAGAATTGTTTAGAAAAAAATGGCAATTGCCTGAAAAGGAAAATTAATTAATCCCCAGATCATCTTGTAATCTACCGTATCAACCTTGTCAATGAATCAAGTGTCCTTGCAATTACCTTCCACTGCTCAGGCTACGCTACTACAGGGCGCATTGAGTTATGGCGCTAATAGAGGGGGATGTATCCTGGCCAGCAGACAGCGTGTTTATATCTGGATGGAGTGCAGATTAATTTGACTATCAATCTAACTAACAGGCAGGAAGTGGGAGAATGACACCTGCGCACACTGGCATCTGCACAGAAAAGCGCACACATTTAAATTGTGGCAAGATTTTATGAATTGCATTTTCCATTACATGAGTCAGTGATCGTCCTCTGCTGTTTTGACTTTACCAAGACAATAAATATACAATTTATTGAGTGACGATGAAATTGACAGTCGTGACAGCTTTTCTCTTCGTGGGTATTAATGTGATCGGTCCTTTTAAAATGTTGCTGAGAAGGTGGTGCTTCCCCCTCATTGACCTTTGCAGTGGCCTGATCTGGAGTTAATGGTTGTCAGAAAAAAAAAGTGTATTTGCCTTAACCTGTTTTAGATTAAAGCAATATCACATCATTAGTTAAACCACTGCATTCTGTATCCACGAAAATGATAAGCAAGCATTATCTCATTATCTCACTTCAGTCAGGCTATCCATATACAAAGAGGAAACAGGAAAAGAAGAAGTCAGGTTATCCATATCCATATATTAATGCTGTAATGTAAAATAAATGAAATGTTCAAAACAATGGAAATGTAAAAAAGTAAATAAATATTGAAAATCTTAAAATAATCAATAATCAACCCAGGTATTGATGTCAAGCGCATAACATTGATCATGAAAGCGAGGAATTTTGAAGACTATGCATTGCATTTATTTGACAAGATGGTTGCCATGTAAAGCCATTGAAATATAATGGGAAGATGACAATTTGAAGGCACATCTTAACTCGAGTTTAAGTCGAGTGGTTAGCACGCCGGCTTCACAGTGCAGAGGTCGCCGGCTCGCGTCCCGCTCCGGCCGCCCGATGTAGTTTGCATGTTCTCCCTGGGTCCGCATGGGTTTTCCCCGGGTCCTCCGGTTTCCTCCCACATTCCAAAAACATGCATGGCAGGCAGATTGAACAATCCAAATTTTCCCTGGGTCTGAGTGTGAGAGTGACTGTTGTTAGTCTTTGTGTGGCCTGCGATTGGCTGGCAAACAATTCAGGGTGTCCCCTGCCTAGTGCCCGAAGACGGCTGGGATAGGCTCCAGCACCCCCGCAACCCTAATGAGGAATAAGCGGTACGGAATATGGATGGATCGATCTCAACTGGAATCACAAACGTCAACAAAGCTGAATAAATCAGGTACAGGGTGCCTTATTTATTTAAAAACTCGGTCACAATCCCCTTGTGCTCAAAGAAGTATTTCTTACTGCATACGCATGTTCTGTAGACAAATTTGTGCATGCGCATGATTGGTGGATTAAACCCATTGAGAGCTCCCACAGAAGTGTCTTGGTGCCAGGCAACATGTAGACCAGCTGATATGTTTGGAAAAAGACTGTGTACGCCTGAGGCAAAATTGTTGGTAGTTCTTTATACAGATCACAGCACGGTTAATTTAATGACAAAATATTTGAATTTAAGACTTGTATATATTTTTTGACTGACAATGTATAATACAGTCATCCATCAGTTTTTTTCATGGTTATTTGGTACCGGATCCACTTGCGAAAAGTGAAAAGCCGCAAAGTATTCTTTTTTTCCTTCAATTGGCTTTGGGCATTACATTTGCGTAGTCATACTCGAGTAACAAACATCCACAGTTTATTTTCACATGGGGCTATGTTACCCAGACTCTACTGATGAGTACTGTATCACTGCTGAGGAGCACAATACTGTATTAAGAAAATAAAATGGTTTGGTGAAGAAATCGTTCCCACTCTGATTTTGTGATTGAGACCCCTTTTTCACACATGTGAAGGCCTATTTTTATATTGCCTCAATCAAATCAGTAGCCTCATGATATAAACACTGCAGTATCTTAAAAGTCCTCTTTGTGTTTAAAACTGCCTTCCTCCGTATCACCCGCACTCAGATTGTGCAGTATTTTAGAACACCAATTAAAAAAAAACCATTGAACTTCAATACAATGAAACCTTTTTTTTTCTTTTCTGAAAAGCATGGTTCAAGCTCTCAAGCTGGCATGAACTGGCACATGGCCCAAACTGGCATGAGAGTGGTTCTGACGCAATGGCTTCCAAATCGTAGAGGACTGCCAATGACACTTCAAATGACCGCTCTCTCCTTCTCTCCTGTCTTGCCTCATCCACCATCATTGTGCGGGCTTGTGCCCGCCTACTCTCGTTATTGTTAAAAATCTGAAGAAGAGAAAGGTTAAACATTTATCTGGCATCACAAAATACTCCTGTGACAGTGTGTAAGTTTCTGTTGTGCGAGCGTTCATGGAAGTGTAATTATCCCATACAGGGAGACAGGTGTTTCCGCTTACTAGAAAGACCTCATGGGAGCGACTGAGTTAGAAGAAGGGTACAGAGGTGTGCATACTCCCAAGAAACAGATGCCAAATAAACCAGCTGTTCATTTGAAATCATTGACAAAAGTGAACCAGCAAATAAGCTTCATGCATTTATAAGTGACAATGACACTAACATCTTGGAAACGAAATGTCAGTTTAGACATCCATCAATTTTCTAGACCACTTTATCTTCATTCGGGTCACGAGGGGCTTGGGATCCTATCCCAGCCATCTTTGGGCACTAGGCGGGGGAGACCCTGAATTGGTTGCCAGCCAATCGCAGCGCAAACAGGGACAAACAGCCATTCCCTCTCACACCTCGGGACAATTGGAAGCGTTCAATGAGCCTGCCATGGATGTTTTTGGAATATGTAAGGAAAGCGGAGGACCCAGAGAAAACCCACGCGGGCCTGGGGAGAACATGCAAACTCCACACAGGAAGGCCAGAGTGGGACTCCAACCCACAATCTCTGCACTGTGAAGCCGGCGTGCGATCCACTTGATACTGGGTCGCCTCGGTTCAGACATTTGGACAATGTTACTCTTCCAATATTATAGAAACGTTTTTGGGGAAAGCACTTCCTTTTCAATTCTTCATGCATAAACTCAATCAAGACATAGTTGCTTGATTCTGGAACCGTGATTTCAATTCCATCAAACACCTTTGGCAACTATAATACGGATTATGAACCAAGCCCATAAATCACTGCTATGTGACCTGCCGCTTCAATGTTTCAATCTGTCAGCGTTGATCCAGCTACCGTATTTTCATGTAGTTCATAAAAAATATTTTTCTTATATTTCATATATCGGCAAATAAAATTGAATCACCAAAAAAGTAAATAGAATTCACATAAAAGATGAAAATGTGGGTAGGAATTTATAATAATACATTTAATTTATATCTGTGAAAGGTAAAATGGCGAACAAGTAAGATGTAGTCATCAGTGAGATCTATCCATCCATTATAATTTATGACAGGGCTGCCCATTACTTTGTTCATGATCAAGCAGAACCTGACAAGGGGTTGGCCGTTAATGGGATGGCATTTCGCGTACTTATATTATGTTATTGATGTCACTGTCTGTTAACGACAGTGTATGAGTTCAAACAAAACAATTGAAAAATGTAGACTCCCTCTCTTGTCTCATGCGTTGTGAAATGTGTCACTTGGCATACAGGGCAGTCGGTGTTAAACCGATTGCATGCACAACAACTGTCCACCAGGCATGCGCTTTACAAGGCCGCTAACCTGGAAAACTAACAGTTTTTACTTTGTTCTATCAGGTCTAAATTTAATAATACATACACGGTGAGAAAAATATTTTTGTTCTGTGGCGGGTGCTCTCCGACTCTTGCAGAGTGGGCAGACCAGGAGTAAACGTGGTTGCCCCAGTGCTTCAGAATAATCTGCTGGGAGGAGGAGTCTTCCACCGGAACGTGCCTGTCATGGCTGCCAAATGGTGTGGAGCTGACCAGTGGATCATTAATGTCAGGCCGCCTAGGGTGCTTTCTAGCGGACCGAAGGAGGGAATAAAGAGACTGACTGACTGAAGAGCTCAGACATTTGAAGAAAACAAGTACCTTTTCTATTGCTCTCTTCTTTCCCCACTGACACTCCAACAGAAATTCCACCTTCTCCATCCAGCTTTGTGGATTGACGTTTTTTTTTTCAAAGTTACCTTCTCATATTATGCTTTTGTTTCTTTAGCCCCCATATTTCTCTCCTTTCTTCCACTTCCAAGAATTAAATTTCACCTTGTCTTGTATAAACCTTTCTTCCTGCAGCTTGAGTATTTGATAATTTTGTTTTCCAGGCCCCTGAGAGGGATTGGAAGCAACTTGCTTGTTCAACTTTGCACCTTTGGCTGTGTAACAGTGTCTTCAGATTGTGCCTTTTTGTGGAGCAATCCACCCTTAGAAACACACGCACACGCACACACACACAAATGCTCACTGCAATTGAGGGATAACCGTCCTAATGGGGCACAGTGTTGCCAAGTGACTGCGGGTAAGGTACGACAAGCTATGAACATTTTTTAGGCTGAAACTTTGAATTGCTAGAACAAAAGGAAATTGAAGAAGCCATAATTTTCCACCATGTAACCCAACTGGCCATGAACATATCAAACTAGATTGTACCTTTTGCGCATAGGAACATTTTTAGTCAATATTTCATCAATGAAATAACTCAGATTGAAGATCCGTGGTCAACTCAGCATGTGACACGATCTTTTCTGATCATGTACCACTATATTTAATCAGACCTGTAGTGGTGAAAAGGTAGATTGCATAACCTACCCCAGGAGCTGGTTGTGTCTACTATCGAAATTGTGTCTGAGTAGAACATAAACCCAGATGCGTACAAGGCATGGCTACAGAGAAAAGGAAAAGGGCTGGATGCAGTAAACATGGAAGAATGCTTGATGTTGCAATGTGTCATTGAGGAACTTCACCAAAAATCCTGAGAGATATGCCCATGTTACATCCTCTTTGACCAAGAACTGAAAAAAAAATAATATAATTAAATAAATTAAATATAATAGCACCTGCCAACCCCAAGGACCATGCTTGGAAGTCTTTTTCAAAAATATTGTTTTTGTATTTGATGCATATTGCTGCGTCCAAACTTGAAGTGCAATCTGACACTACACCTTCTCATGATGCATGAATTTTTAATCTCTGGCACATGTCAGGGGGAAAAAACAATGTTAAATTGCTGGTGGAATAAGCATAAGGCCAGTTTTGAGAGGGATGCCCACATTTTAGAGTTGCTCCACACAGAGCAAATACTACATATATTTGACATGAACTTGCATAAAAGATAGAATTTAGTTAATGGAGCACTCTGTACAGCCAGAAAAAAGACATATATCAGCAACAAGCAAAGGTAATTTCAGAACATACAACCAGTGACCTTTTGCTTTTTTGTATATTATATCAAGCGTTCTAGAAATCTGCAGGATTACAGGCATTTGTGTGTTCATGTGTGTGTGTGTGTGTGTGTGTGTGTGTGTGTGTGTGTGTGTGTGTGTGTGTGTGTGTGTGTGTGTGTGTGTGTGTGTGTGTGTGTGTGTGTGTATCACTAGTATTGTGAGGACCACTAACATTTTATACCATACACAGTGAGGACATTTTTGATAAGTGAAGACCTTTTGGCCGGTCCTCACGAGTTTTTCATTCTAAAGGCTTCTAGAGGGTCTATATACGCATCTGTTAAAGTTTCATAAAGGTCCTCACAAATTCACCCAAAATGATTTTTTTTTGTGTGTGTATTTTCATTTCACTTGGATACACATACTTTTTACTCACTGTGTGTGTTTATACCACAAAAGGTAAAACAATATTTTAAACAAATTCACTCCTGGGGTGAGGACTTTGAATGTACCCATTCAGAAACCTTACTCCTGCTGTTATTTCAGTTTCAAGTCCACTTTTTATTTCTTTGTTTGTTAAGAAGTTAAAGTGGGAAATGGGGTGACATTTAGTGTTCAAATGGAAGACTGTCACATCTCGTCGCCGTCCTGGGCGCGCCCCGCCCCTCCTGTCTCGTCCACCGCTACTCCCTGGAGACGGCCCCTCCCATCATCACTCACCTGGGTTCCCACAGCTGTTTGTCATTCCCTTGATTGTGCCTTCTGACTATATTTACCGATCGCACACTACAGTCTCCGTCTGAGTATTCTGAAAGCCACCCTTGCTCCTACCGTGCCGTCAGGTCTGCCTTTATCGATCACTATCACTTACCTCATCCTGCTGTTATCTTTGCATGCGTGTCTCAGTAAAGACTTTTGTTCCTGAGTATCTGTCTCGCCGTGTATTTTGGATCCTACCTCCCCGCTTTTTAGAGAGAGAGATGGAGATAGAGATAAACATTGATAGAGAGATAGAGAGACAGAGAGAGAGCATGAGAGAGAGCGAGAGAGAGCGAAAGAGAGAGAGCAAGAGAGATAGCGAGAGAGATAGAGATAGAGAGAGAGGGAGAGTATGGGTAAGACAGGGTGCTAATAGCAGCCCCTCAGACAATGACAGTCACCAAGCCCTAATTAGGTTGTCATACTGAGAGAGCAGGGAACTGTGGTGGCGGGGGAGTTATTAAGGAGGATAGGTGTCAGGCTCTGGCAAGAATGGGAAGTGGGCGGATAGTGTGGAGGTGTACGATGGTGATGTGAAATGGAATTTGGTGCAGGCAGACCGGGTAGAAAGATGCTCTGAATGGAATAAAAAAGGTGGGGGGGGGAGAGCTGCAGATGATATGAAAATTGAGAATGCTGGTGAGAGGAAAGGAAAGCATCTTCTATGTGGAAGCAAAAAAAGAACAATTGAGTTGGAGGGAGGGACAAGGAAGGTGCGCAAGCGGAAGCCAAATTTGATCAAGACAAGAAAGGGAATGGCTATTTTGATTTAGCATCGGAAGGTGACTGCTGTGTTTCAATTCACTCAATGGCCATGCTACCACAAGTGCAAATGGAGATGTATGAAGAGTCAACTTGGTTTTGTTTACACTCTTTGGCTCTTCAAGAACTGTAGCCATTTGCAGCCTTGGTGTCCACAGGTGGTCTAAGTCAATATAACTGAAGAAAGACCCGCATATTTGCCAACAGTATCACAGAGTGATAGCAGCAGCACAAATTTTAATCTGTGATGTTTCACACATGATTATCTGTAAGTGTCTCGAAGGCCACATGAACACGTTACCTTAGTACACAAGTGTAGAAACCATTATCTTCCATTTCGGCAGACCTGAACCAGATAGAGTCGTCTTCTTTACTCAGCCTGTGGCCTGAGAAGATGATGGGTTCCTGGAGAGTGAATTGGAGAGAATTCAGTGTTGAAGGATTTAGGAAAAAGTTTCTACATATCCCTTCAAGGTACATGTAATTATTCTTATTTGTTATGTATAATTTTGGGTATTCGTTACTTTCTAAATTAAAAGCATAAATTAATTACAGCAACATACAATGAAAATGTGGATCTAATTTATCGAACAATACAATCATCGCTTGGTTTTAGTTGTTTAATAAATCTATCCAGCAATAGTTAATAGATGAACCCAATTATATCATTATTAAAATGACACTCAGCTATGTGATAATGAGTGAGTTAAACTATAACTCTCAAATTGGATCGGATTGGATTTGCCTTTATTAGTCTCACAGTGGAGAAATTTACATTTCACAGCAGCAAAGTGATGAAAGGAATGAAAGTAGAAAAAAGAAATGTAGAGTAAATTATATTTACAATGTGCTGAGGGTGCATTTCTGGGCTGGTCACTCCAAAATCCCCATCACCGGACCCCTGCCCTTCCTTGTGCAGAAGCGAATTTGGGCATGTGACTGCTCCGACCCCTTGCTGATTAAGTTGCCGACAACTATTCAATGCAGGATTCCTTCAAACCCCTACCCACTCAGAACTCCTCTCCCCCCAAAATTAGGATTCGGCAGGCAATAGCTACCATAGATTACTATTTCTGGACCAAATTTGGTTTACAGCAAGTACCTGTTAGTCAGTAAGTTATGAAAGACGTTGGCAAATCATTGACTCAAGAAGTTTGTCTTTCACGGTTTGTGTTGCAAAACAGAACCGGTTTTACAACATTTCAGGATAAACATACTATGTACTTATTTTTATCCCCTGTGCCCCCCCCCTCACACTCCCATTGCCTTTAATAACCCAAAAAGCAAGTGTACCTCAGCATCCCCTTTGTTCTTGTACCAGATGAGGCGCAGTTTGGCATTTGTGGCCATGGTGTAGTTGGTCCGGATGTAGCTGTAGAATAAGGCACATTTGACCCTTGCTGGTTCACCAGCCAGAACATGGTACTCCTTCAGATCCACTGACCAGTCGATGCACCCATCAACTGAGGAAGGAAAGAAACAAAATCACAAGTTCATGACCCAGTGACAGACATGCTGGTCAAGTGAAAGGAGCAACTGAAACAAACATTTTGTTCTCAAAACTTTGAGAACCTGAGAAATGCTAAATATGAAGCAAAAATGTTATGGTGAGACTCATTAGGGTGAACAGAAACAAGTTCCAGAAGCAGGTCATATGTAGAGGTCAGCGTAGAATTGTATTTTCTTTCATCTTATTCTCAGGTTGTTTTGACTTCCATCCATTTTCCATACCGCTTTATCCCCATTTGGGTCGCGGGGGTTTCTGGAACCTATCCCAGCCGTTTTGGGCACAAGGCGGGGCACACCCTGAATTGGTTGTCAGCCAATCACAGGGTAGACAGAGACAAACAACCATTCACTCTCACCCTCACACCTCAGGACAATTTAGGAGTGTTCAATCAGCCTGCCATGCATGTTTTTGGAATGTGGGAGTAAACCGGAGGGCCCGGAGAAAACCCATGCGGTCCTGGGGAGAACATGCAAACTCCACACAGGGAAGCCGGACCAGGTCTTGAACTCACGGCCTCTGCACTGTGAAGCCGGCATGCTAACTACTCGACTACCGGGCCGCCCCTTCTTTTGATTTACAGTTAAGAATTTCAGAGAACTCCAGAGCAGAATCGGATTCCACAACCGTGGAGAAAGATAAATACACAAAAAGAGAGAAAGCTACGTAAAATGGAAACCTACAAGTTAAACCCATGAAGGACAAGAACAGTCAGATGAAACAAGAATCGTGACCAAGGCTGAATCCAACATTAAGTTGTCGGAATGAAAAAAAAAATCCCCTAAATTTGACAATTGTAAATATTTTCCTGAAGTTCAATCCTGAGCGTCAAACTATGAGATGTTGCATCTCTCTCTCTCTCTCTCTCTCTCTCTCTCTCTCTCTCTCTCTCTCTCTCTCTCTCTCTCTCTCTCTCTCTCTCTCACACACACACACACACGGGGCTCACTAAGTATACAAAGCCAGTCAGAAATCGATTCAGAAAGCGACGTTTCAAATATAAAATTTAATTCAAATCTATCCGAGGGTATCCAGGTGTTTGAAGGGTTGGAGGAAGACAAGATTGTTGGCAAGATGTATATTGGACCATACATGTTCGAGGCAGAGGGTCACGATGTGGAAAAAAATGTATGCTTGAACAGCCGGACATGGAGAGGGGATCGTCCCATTGGTTTAAGTAGGATGGTAAGGTTTATAGGCTGCCGTCATTATGTGGATGTTACTGTTTAAAATTTCATGCTGCACTATGCAGTAAATTGCTCATCTGATCTGATTACCTACTTGGTCCATGTATTCCCAAAAGTTAGTCTGTTGCGTTGTTGGCCAGTCCGCACATAGTATTCACTGTGTTCTTAGTTGTACACAATAACAGAGGATTCCATCCATGAACCCATATAGTTTGAATGTTTTAGTACAACATTACAATCGGGAACATGTTTAATGCTTTGAATTGTATGTTTTCATAATCAACAGCCAGCGGTATTGATTGGTTAGCAAAGTATTACAAAGGCTGACTGGTGACTTGACATTCTGTAAATGATGTAATTTGCTGGAGATTGGCAAACAAATGCTTTTTTGTAAGTGTGATGCTATGGTGCCAATTATAAATCCAGTTTAGTTGCATAAAAACAAATCAACACCAGCAAAAAAAAAGAATAGTGATAATCGTGATAATTGTTTAAATTGTGGTAGCCACAAATATTACTCAAAAGATCTTGAGCCAAGTTTATTTTACAGTTGCTCTTAGTCGTCCAGTGATTAAAACACACTACAGATGCACAGCTGGAGGCAAGAGCCTTCACTCCAGGAGAAGCTGAAACATAAACCCAACGGAATCATGACATGTACATGTTTTTTCTTCATCAAAGGCTCAAATGAACGTTTTTAGTTTAAAGCGTAGGTTACCGGCACATGCAAAAGGGCCTTGAATTAAAGCTGTTCTGTCGAGAAGAGATAAAGCCTCCCAACCGTCATCCACCGAAAATACCTCACCAGCTTCATTTCATTATTGTTTCCATTCTCTTTGTTTCCTGGCCGCAGCAGAAACGTGTACACAAAGGGGCACAAATGCAAAACAGCTGTCTGTATTTCTTGACAAATGTCTGATGATTTATGAGGAGCCAAATGTCGGAGCGTTGGAGAGTGTTGAACGTGCTTCTTGTTGGGTTCACCGTTTGAGTTAGTTTTGGTAAAATTGGAACGTTGAAAGGAAAAAATCAGAAGGGTGACATTGACAAAAAGAAACAGTGAACTTTTAAAGGGCAACCGACATATGTATGTATTTCAACTGTCGAAAAATCCAGAGTATCCGGGAAAACTCTATACAAGAGAAAACGCACAAAATCCCCACGGGAGGGTTTCAGCCAAGATTTGAAATAGTGAACTTTTGCTTCCCATGAGTCATAAAGTTTAAATATAAATTTAAACTATAAAACTATTTAGAGACTCAGTATTGACTTCACCTGAGCATCCAGTAAATTTAAAGGACAACCGACACTATTTTTTTGTTTCCTAACTGACATCAGAAAAACGTTTTATAGCATCTAAAATACCCAAAACACACAGTATGACATTTTTATTCAAATGCAAAACACCAATAAAATTGACTTAAAGTGTCCAATATCTGATAAAAATTGAGCTGCGAATTGGGCATTTTCAGAAAGTCCCGCCTCCATTTCGTGACATCATGCCAAGACGTCTTGCATTGCTGGAGAATCAAAACAATGGCTTCAGATTCGGATAATAAGCTTTCTTGTTACACATCCAGTTATGAATATGATTCAAATAGTTCTGAAGAGGAAAGCATACATGTTTGCAATCGATTAAATAATTTTTGAGGCAAATGGGCGGGGGGGAATGTCTCACCCAAAAAGAGGCAAGTAAATGGCCACCGAGCTGTGAAGAATGAATCAGCCCGTTTCCACAGGCTGATAAATTCCTTCCATGGAGCTTGGACTCCCTCTGCTGGCGGCTTTTGGATGTAACACGCGGTTTTCAAAAAAACAGTACAGCAAAATACATTGACGTGATGGAAAGACGCTACAATGCGTCTTTGTTACGGTCAGGAGGCGGTCCTTTTCTGACGTCACGTGAGGACTCGTCACCAACTCAAAAACAAAAAATGAATATTTAGCGCGAGTCTTAAAACGTAAAATATAGCTATATGCGGTGGAATCTTATTAAAATACGGCCAGTAGAAGTCATTTGAAGCCATTTTACAAATTATGGACACAACTTGTCCAGAGACGTCGGTTGTCCTTTAAATAATAATTCATGGAATTAATTCCCCCATTGGTATAGACCTCCTCAAAGTGTGATTGGTGTCTAGCCTATTGTCATATGTACAATTAAGATTTGCCAATACCTGAAATGCTTCGCATTGCCATGGTGATGCTGTTGAATAGCTATATAAATCCATTTGTACTCCATTTGGATTAAATGTATGTGCAGTTAAGTCACTGCCATTGATTTAAGGACTTCATTTGTTTGAGGCTGTGGAAGAAATTTAAAGCCCGACACTTAGTTGGGAACATTTATAGATATATAGATAGATTTTGAAATAAGCATTAAGTCTTGTGAGATTTAGAATAGTCATGCGGCACACACACACAGATGCAGTTTAATACCAGTCATTCAATCTTTTAGTCACTTATCACCAACCACTGCTGCAAATGTGATTTCTGTTTCTCAAATTATTTCTACTGAAGCAAACCTTTTCAGTTTAGTTCCTGTGACTTTTTGTTTTAATCATGTACATACATGAATAAATTGCCTTAAATTCCCATCAACAATGTATAAAATATAAACTATGTACAGTGATACCTCGGCTTACGAACGCTTTAGTTTATGAACTTTTCACCTTACGAACACTACGAATATGCGAGAATATAATCTTGGTGTCACATCCTCCTTCGAGCCAGGAGCGCGCCCCTCCCCTCCCTGCTCTCCGGACTCACTCACCTGATTCCCATTTCCTTGATTGTGCCTTCTGGCTATAAAAGCCACCCGTTCCCACTCGGTCCTCGCCGGTGTATTCTCTGTTGTTACCCTGCCTCCCAGCAGAACGCAGGTTGGTCCCGTTTGTCCATTTGGTTGTCTGACCTCCTGTTTTGCCCTGCGTGTCTCAGTAAAAACCTTTATTGAATTTATTGGATTGGATTGGATTGGATTGGATTTGCCTTTATTAGTCTCGCAGTGGAGAAATTTACATTTCACAGCAGCAAAGTTATGAAAGAAATGAAAGTAGAAAAGCAAAACACAGGAGCTGCTGGAAAGGCAGCTTATTGTCTCCATCGTGTATTTCGGATCCAACCCCTTCCTATTTTCCTTCGTCACTCGAGTCCTGTCACCACTTCTCGAGCAGACGTGACACACCGACTAGCTTTCGGGAAACCCACGGAGCGCTACAATGGCTCGCGGACTAGTTTTCCACACCCACTTTCTTTCCGTGCACTCAGTGCAGATGTGGTTTGTAATCGAGTGGATACATTTGCTTTTTTTGGGACCAAAAAAGACCCCAACACAGGCTAGTTTTAAGCCGAAGAGGACACAAAAGAAAATTATGGTCGAGTAGAAGAAGGAGATCATCGAAAAACACGGACAAGGTGTGTGTTTGTGTTACTTAGCGTCCCAGTACAAGATTGCTAAATCGACCATTGCTACGTGTGGCTAAGGGTCTTTCTGTGTTGTCTAAGCAACGGTCTCAGGCAATAGAAGAGGTTGAAACACTTCTGTTGATTTGGATTAATGAAAAGCAGCTAGCAGGGAACAGTCCTTATGGAAGGTGACTCTCCTTCCAAACAGTCACTGCCTCCCTCCCTCCTCCTCCCACTCCATTCCATCAAGACACCAACGACCATCACAAAGGTAAATAAAACGACTTTAGTATACAGTAAATTTGTGTTACATCCGCTTGGAGTCTTCACCCGACCTTTTTGCGTAGGCTGGTGACTTGTACTTTGTGTAACACCCGATGTCACTTCTAAGCGATTAGTCTGGCTTCATTTAATTCTGTCACTGTCACAGTTTCTGTCTAAGGATTGTATTGTGTGTGCTGTTGCATGCCAGTCTGTCATTAAATGTGTATTTATCCTTTCCTTGCCTTTTCTGTCATTTCGGGCGAAAGAAATGAAGGTTATTTTGGTTGCTGTCTTGCGTGTTTCATTATATCAAACCAAATCTACTGAGAAAGCTTCTAAGCCTTCCACAAAAAGAAAGACTTCAGCGTTGGCTTTTCAAAATCTCTCTCGCTCTGCGGCCTTCTTTGTCACACTTCATATCAAGATGCCAAGACTCGATGAGAAATGCTTTCAATAGACCTAATCTATTGGGCATTCTCTGCACCTACGCATCATCACCCATAGATGTGCTGGATTTGATTGAGTGGTGTATACTTTCTCTTCAAGATCTATTAATTCAATATACTGTATGCTCATAGTTGCCCGTATCAGATGATAGGAGAGAAGCCTCATGCATTCTTTTACACTTACAATGATACCTCAACAATTTAACTTCCTAAACTGACTTTATTCCCAAGCTTTATCCTGTCATATACTATATCATTTGGAGGGGCTGGTTCTCTTTAGGTGGGGCTATTATTTTCCAATGGCGCTGATAGAGAGGGGCTGAGAATGCAGACCTCTGGCATATATTCGTCGTTGGCCTTTATGACACCCCTACATCTAGTTTGACCTGTATAGACCTGACAGGTTTGTGTGTAACACTCGAAAATTCAAGAGAACACATACGCGTGCATGCCTCGGCGCACGTGTGCACTCATGCACGCACGCACACACAAACACACACACACACACACACACACACACACACACACACACACACACACACACACACACACACACACACACACACACACACACACACGTAAAAAATAAAACAATAAAACCTCCCTGGCAATGGCATAAATCACTCTTTATGGATTGTCAGATGTGTTTGTATGATCTTGCTCCCCATGCAAAGGATATGTGTGCATGCGTGTGTGTATGTGTGTGTGTGCGTGTGTTTGTGAGTGTGTTTCTGTCTGTTTGTAAAAGGAAAATTAATGGAGGCCAGCCTGAGTTGACCATTACAAATTAATGACAAAAAGTGAAGGTTAACATCCGGATTTGGGCATTTGGGTCTGTTGGACTGTTGGCTGATTGTTCATTTGGCATGGGTCAGAAAGACACTCACACTTTGTTACAAATATGCTTCTGACATCGTTTTGAAAAATATGTACTCTATGACAGAGTCACAAGTAGGCCATCACATATCTGCAGCCCATTACATATGTAGAATCAAATAGTATTTCATTCACCAGTCCTTCTTAACATGCTTATGCTTGATTGGGTTTATTGTTTTCCAGTCATGGTTACATGTACGAATACATAGAAGACTATAGCTGTGTTTGAATGTGTGGGTTGGACCACACAACTCATTCTGCATATGGATGCTCTTACCTGGCAAAATAAACCTGTTTTAAAAAGATTTTTATTTGTCATTTTCCTGCTAAGCCACAAAGAAAATCACTTTTTTTTATCTATCCATCCATCTTCCACCGCTTTTCCAGAGTGGGTCGCGGGGGCGACGACTTTAGGAGGGAAGCCCAGACTGCCCTCTTCCCAGCCACTTCTTTCAGCTCTTCTTGGCGAAATTATGTGTCAATGGAAGATATAGACTCATTTTTTGTTCAGTTTAAATCATCCAAAGTGCACAGCAATTATAGATATGTGCTTCTCCTCAGTTCTATATTCACCATTTCAGGTGTTTTATTGTTTCTGCCATGTCAGGTAAAGGGGTGTCCTCGGGTATGTGCTGCAACAATGACAGCATTGAATTTCATCCAATTGAGGGATACCACAAGGAGTGGCTGGGAAGTCTACTTTCATCCCACAACTGTGCACAAAGCCTCAATTGCCTCATCACAAACAATCCGACCAATACAAGCAATACAAAAATAAAAACTCCACCAAACAATAGTTAGACTGCGTTTTGTGCCACTTTGTGCCAGACTTCCACCTGGCATGAAAATAGGGCCCTTTGAGGTTTTTTTTTCTTTATGATTGGTGTAAATGGTCAAAGCCAGTCAATAATGCACACCAAACAAGTACACAAACAAAATAAAAGCATCACATTGTCGACTCAAGCAAAATAAGTCACTTCAGCTGCCTCACCACCAATACCTGTATGACTGATTCCGAGGAGCTGAGTCATGCTGTCACCCACCGGCTGACACAGACAGGAGCTTCCTAATTAAAATCTGCGGCGAATAAGTCCTTCATCCGTCATTCTGTCGATTATTTTAACTAGCGTTGCCAGAACTCGATAAGCTTAAAATTTTCATGATATTGAATCGGCCTCTCATCACTTTGCTGCTGTGAAATGTAAATTTCTCCACTGTGAGACTAATAAAGGCATATCCAATCCAATCCAATCCAATAGTAAGTCATCTAGATGCCCACATTTTTATAGATATGGAAATATGAGCTTGTTTCTCACGGCTATTACTGCAATAAACAACTCAACATCAAAACGAGCTGCTGTAAGAACCACCTTAATCATCGACCAGATGAGCAATAACCACAAATGAATGCTAAATTGATATGCACTTATGCAAACATAAGAATAATCATGTTTACGGTTCAGTGGATTTTCACCTTGTCACGTCCGCACGAGGAGTGGCGACAGATCTCGTAGGACAAAAAAAGGGGAGCTGGATCCAAAATACTCGATGGAGACAGTATAGTTCAAAAGAGGTTTTACTGAGACACGCAGGGAACAAACAGAAAGTAACGAAACAGAACAGCGAGGCACCGACTGCCGAGCGGGACCAACCTGCGTACTGTGAGGCGACAAGATCATGAAATGAGGAAATACACCGGCGAAAACTGAGCCTAACCGGGTGACTTTTATAGTCAGAAGGCTCAATTAGTGGGATTGGGATCTGGTGTGCGAACCCGGAGGAGCAGGGAGGGGAGGGGCGCGCACCTGACGCCAATCAGGATGTGACACACCTCTTGTGCAATAACAACTACTTAGCCTCACCCGTTAGTTTATTACTGTCATGAGCAGATACATTTCTGCATCATATATAACTTTTAGTATGTATGTAAGTATGTAGAATTATGAGGTGGGAAAAAAAAATCTAAACTCACGAGTACACATAAAGAGACAGACAAAGAATGACCAAAAAAAAAATAAGAAAAACTAATCCCTTTTGTCTGGGAGCAGACCTTTGTCTGCAATAACACAAGGTAATCACATCCCATACAAGAATTATAGCAATTCTGCCAATATGTGTGCAACTGTACAACCAAGAGAAGTCAAAACATCTTCACAGTGTTAATCAAAATTAAGATTAAGATGTTTGTATGGTCAAGTAAAGGTTTGAAATTCAAAGTGAATCTATGACTGTTTTTTTAAAAATATTTTTCATTTTACACATATAGTAGCGCATTAGGCTGCACTCATTTGCATCAAGTTATGTCTTGTGAAGTCACTTAGATAACCTCTGAATGTCGCGAAATAAAAAAAGGGTAAAACACCATGATTCACTACTTTTTGGGCTTCCGATGAAGCAACATGTAACTTTCATGGAAACTAAAATAGGGCAGTGAGACAAAGTTAAGATGAAAAGATATTTCAAAAGAAACGGGTCAGACAACAGTTCAAATTGAGACATGGAAATCAGACACTTGGGCACCAAGATAGACAACAGTTATTAGATCGACAACAAGGAAGAAAGAAAGAAAATATTTTGGAAGAATACACCGTACAGAGGTTTCCAATGGCAAGACTGAATTGTTAAATTAACAGTGCATCACAATTTTATTAATTTTAGGCAAGACAGCAGCAATTGCCACCATTCACTGAAATGACCCAAATGCACAAACTTGCAGAGCAAACATGGCGATTAGTCACACCTTGACATTAAACGGCTCCAGTCAGCCTTTAGATCGTGCGGACGCACACAAATTGTCTTGCTGAACAGGTAATGTCACCATCACTTTTATTTATTTACTTATTGATGTGCACGGCGGTAAGAGATCTGCTCTCTCTCTCTCTCTCTCTCTGCCTTTCATTTTGCCTGCATTTCTTCCACATTAAAAAATGTTATCATAACACACAACTTTGCCATCTTACGTTATGTCTTTCGAGAAACAATATTTAAAGATGATACAAAATCAGCCACCACAATGTGTCTTTTAGATTTTTTTTACATGCAGAATGTTATTTGCATCTGTTACTCCAAGTATTTGGTTAGAGCTGCTGTTGGAATTGGTTGCCATGAACCACCCATCAGCATGGAATACCTTTAAAACATTCCTTGCCGCAGAAACCATGAATGTTGAATTGAGAATCCATGTTCCTCTCTATATGTCTGTTTTTACATATACCTATTCCCTTGCCCCATTTGTCACAATGTCAATGGGGTATATGGCATGCATTTCACCCACATTTGTCACTTACAAAACACACACACACACACACACACACACACACACACACACACACACATGCGCGCGCACGCACGCACGCACGCACACACACACACACACACACACACACACACACACACACACACACACACACACACACACACACACACACACACACACACGCACAAACAAGGTCTCGCCGGCCTTCCTCATGCCTGTCATTAATAAAGAGTTTGTTGCACACCTGCTTACTGACAGCACCCAGCAGAGAAATAAAATGGAACTAAGGTATCGACAAGGTGTGTGTGTGTGTTTGTGTGTGCGTGTGCACCTTTAGCAGCTATAACAAGGTAAAAGTTAAAATTATAATAATGGTGAAATAAATATTACAAACAAAACACACTAGCTAGTCCTGTGTGCACACAGATCTTGTAATCAGCCATTGGTGTTAACAAATGGAGTATGCATGCAACATTTATGTGGGGAGTGGAGGCATTCTAACATTTGGCAGGTAGTCTAATCTAATGCATCCCGAGAACATCAAACTCTCGGACTGCAGTCGTCTGATAGAATGAGCAGCTTGTGAGTTGATAGAAATGTTTATTGCCGTTGAACTATCAACCAAGATAGCATTTAGCAGCTAACACAGCCACATGTCACCGGGTTGCATATGTGATTTTTTTTTTTTACTCTATTTTTGTCAGAGGAGCAGGAACCCTTCCGCTTGTCCGCTTGAAGCAACCCCATCATGGGGGACAGAGCTTTCAGCCGCTCTGCTCACAAACTCTGCAACTCACTTACTCCGAATATCCGTAATATTGATTCTCATCCCACCTTCAAATCGCATCTCAAAACCCACCTATTTAAAATTGCATTCTCTCTGTATTTTCATCTCGTTTTATTTATAATTTTATCTGTGGTTTTATGTACTTATTTTATCATTGCAAAGTGTCCTTGAGCGCTTTGAAAGGTGCTTATAAATAAGTTATTATTATTATTATTATTATTATTATTATTATACAAAAAGAGCAAGAACCACATCGGATCTTTTCCGTTTGATCTGAATGTAGCATCGGTGAAGCTGCAGCAGTCTGGACTTTCCAGTTGACTGACTTTGTCACTTTTCCAAATTTGCAGTATTTTCATTCACAACTCAAGCTGGGATAGGTTCCAGCACACCCCCCCCCCCCCCCCCTCGCGACCCTACTGAGGAATAAGCGGTATGGAAAATGGATAGATGGGATGGAAGTCTCAAGAATCACATTTTTACAGGATTTGTAGCCTACAATGTCAGTCATGCCTCTTGTGTGTCCCTGCTCATGGCCAGTTAATGCGCGGTGAGTGGGTCAGAAGTCTGGACAGAAAAATGTGCATCAATGAAGCGTGCATCAGACTGCTTGCGTGCCAAATGACTTGAATGTCAATGTCAATGTGTCAAGGATTTTTTCCACTCCTTTGTTTCAATAATTCAAAATACATCTTGTCTACTTCCTCCATCTACAGTCCCTGCTACTCTTGCTCTATCATCCCCCTAAACCAATTCTGTTCTTGCCTGTGCACTTGTTTGGGCGTATGATGTGTGATATGATGGAATTTGAGTAAAATGTGTCGTTTTGGTGAAGAGCTCTTTCGTACTGTCCTTTCTGCGCTAATTGTACATAACACAACAACCATGATTACTGCTGTCAAGTACGCATTTACAACGGCGGAGAGGAAACTGACACAGTAAGAGGTGAGGAGAAATGATTGGAGACTGGAAGCCGGTCCTTCTTTTTAGAATGAACTAATTGACATCATTTGAAAAAAATATCGGAACATTTCATAGTGTATCGATGAAAAGGTCTCTTCAGCCATCATCTGTACTTCTTTGAAGGTGTCGGACGTTTCGCTTCTTATCCTAGATGCTTCTTTAGCGAACTAAAGTATTACTGGTGATATAGGCCCTATATATATCCCTACTGTCCAGACATGGTGGTGCCGGACACTGATATGATAGGTTCCTGCTCTCAGGTTGGGGGGAGCAGAGGACTAATCCCTGCATCTCCATGATAGCTTCTATTTTCCTGACTGACGACTGGCCTGATTGCCCAATTGGCCCTGGTATCACCTCATCAGCATGACTATGTTGCCTAAACAGTCTATTGTACGAACGATCCAAATTGAACCTCACCCCACCATTACGGTTAAGGGAATGACTTTGCAGTTTTATGAAAATAGCTTTTTTCACTCCCCTTTCAAACGATCTATTTTCTTTCGCAAAGATTTTAACCTCATTGTCGTCAAATGAGTGGTTGCTAGCTTTTAGGTGCATATGTACTGCCGATTGAGACCCATTAGTATCATCAGAATCAGAATCAGAATCATCTTTATTGCCAAGTATGTAGAACACACAAGGAATTTGTTTCCGGTAGAACACGCTGCACTAGTATCGTCGTCAAAAAAACTGCTAAGTGGCACTATACAGTTCCATTTTGGCTACTGTTGAAGAGTTCAAAGAGTTAATGGCTTGGGGGAAGAAGCTGTTTAAATGTCTGCTGGATTTGGTGCGCATGGATCGGTAGCGCCTGCCTGAGGGGAGTAGCTGGAAAAGGTGGTGGGCAGGGTGCGGAGGGTCTAGTAGGATTTTCCGCGCCCTTGTTCGGATTCTTGCAGTGTGCAAGTCCGCGAGAGTGGGTAGGGCGGTGCCAATGATTTTTTCCGCTGTCCTAACCGTCCGTTGAAGTCGGACGTCCCTGCGATGTGGATAAAGTATTTTTTTGGGAGAATTTGTTTAGTCGCCCCTATGTATTGCTTTTTACTTATTCTTTTCCTTTCGGCTTTTCCCTTCAATGGGTCGCCTCAGCGAATCAGTAACCTCCATCTTCAGAGGTGATACGCATGTTTGTTTTAGCCAAGCTTTTACGTCGGATGCCCTTCCTGACACAACCCTCTGTATTGCCTTTGTGGCTACAGAACAAGCAACTCCCTCTTTACAATTTTCATTTTTACAATGTATTGAATAAACTACATTACTTTGTTTTTCATTTGGCAGCCTATCTTTTGGATGCACTAATGCTTGCCTTAAAGTGTTACTATACTACCAGTAGGACTTTAGTTCGCTAAAGAGGCATCTTGGATAAGAAGCGAAACGTCCGACACCTTCTAAGAAGCACAGATGACGGCTGAAGAAACCTTTTCATCGATGCACCACTCCTGTACGACTCAGAGCTTACACAGACGTACATTTCATAATTTATCTAGATTTCAATCAAGTTTAACTGATGCATATGGTCAAATTAAATGAATCCAAATCCCCAGTGTACTCATGGTGACCTTTTCAGGTTTGTCATTCTTTAACGTTTTTTTAATATAGTGTGTCTTCTTTGTGTTTTCTTTCTTTAATCTTTGTGTGTGCGTATTGGTGCGAAGAAAAGCGTATTTTATAATAAAGGTGCTTGTTGTCATGATCTGGTTGGCGACCAACGGGGGGCGCTGTCGGCCCCGTCTGCACCTGTACAGGTGCTGGTCGTCCCGATCAGATTGGCGACCAACGGGTAGCGACGTCAGCCCTGCCTGCAGCCTCGCAGGTGCTGGTCGTTTTAATCACTGACACTTAAAAGGACACCCGGCACGACCATCCCGTGTCGGTTCAATGTTTGCTGCATGTTCGTTGCATGCATGGTGTATGCTGTGCATGTGTTTGTTTAACCTTGGCGGACTTTTACTTTTGGTCTTCTTTTGATACTTTGTATTTTTTCTGTTCAGATGATTTGGATGTTTTACATTTTGTTCCTGCTGACCTTTATTTTAATACAATTTGTCAAACAACCTCCTGCTCTCTCCTGTCTGCTTCTTGGGATCCGCACCCGCCATCACCACCTCGCAAAACGTGACACTTGTACATCCAGAAAAAGAAAAGAAATGAAAGTTACGAAGACTCAAAGCCGAGGTAAAATTAATTGACCTGTTCCAATGAGGAATTACTGTTGTGGCATGTTTCAATATTTCAGGTGCAGTAATGCATCCATGCATGAGGTGTAATAATTGTTTTCTAAATTGTTTTTTTTTCCTTTCACAAGAAAACCAAACGATGAAATCTGTGACAGTGATTTTGCACTCTCAATAAAACGTAATTGCACAGGAGTGGTAAATGGAAGCTGAGAGATAGAGAGACAGCGACCACCGTAACACAAAATGGGCAGGCCTGTCATATTTCTTCATGCGCAACTCCCTATCTAGATTGCAATGCCGTATCACCAGATGAGAAAGTTAACTAAGGTACACAGGTGATTTATCTATGTTTGCACAGATTCAATCATTGCTGTCTCATCGCTCCATTAATAGCACTTCCAATGTCACAAGCTCTTTGTTTTGTGAAGTGGTGCTCAAATTATCATTGGTATTTAATGATGTGCTTGTAATTGACACCGCAAATGTTTCATAATGTATGCTCTCATTACAAGCCACATGTGTTTGTCTACGAACACGTGTCTTTGATGCAATTAATCTAACCAAGGAAATCAAATTTAAAGCCTAAATATAAATACAGTAAAGTCTCGTTATATCGATATCGGTTATATCGATAGTACCGCTTATTACGATACTATTTTCATTTCCCTTGCCCATTTCTAGTCTTTTTATGTATAATTAGTACCGTTTAGTACGATACCCGGTTATTACGATAATCCGGTTATTACGGTGCTCCTTTTCATGCCCCGCCGGCCATTTTTGTTGTTTATATCGATATATCCGTCGCGCCATTGGTCAACTTGGTCACGTGTCTTGTTACGTGAGCCGCCATCGGTCGCGCCATTGGTCGACTTGGTCACATGAGCCGCCATCGGTCGCGCTATTGGTCGACTTGGCCGTGTGACTTTGTCACGTGACACGCCATCGGTCGCGCCATTGGTCAACTTGGTCACGTGTCTTGGTTACGTGTCACGCCATCAGTCGCGCCATTGGTCGACTCGGTCAGGTGACTTGGTTACGTGCCCAGCACCCGTGTAGCAGAGCCATTTTCATTTTCAGACGCTAGCTCGTGTGTAGCAGACGAGATTGAAGTGTTTGTGTTAAAAGGTAAAAATGGGAAGCAGAAGAAGATTGATGACTTTTTTAAATTGTATACATAATACAGTAAGATGTAAGCGTTGCAGTTTCCCTGTTGTGTTATGTACATGCCCACTGTACTGTATATGAATGCAATCGTTTTTTGCAACAATGTTTCTTGTTTTGTCTGCTGAAGCGCGATGATTTTGAAAATTATTAACATTCCATACTGTGTATTAAAGGACAGCCGATGTCACTTTTTATTCAAATGCAAATAAAAATGACTTCACGCCAAGACGTCTTGCATTGCTTGTGAATCCAAACAATGGCTTCAGATTCGGATAATATGCTTTCTTGTTACACATCCAGTTATGAATATGTTTCAAATACACTGTAGTTCTGAAGATTAAAGCATACATGTTTACAATCATTAAAGAATTATATGTGCCATTTTGAGGCAACATTGGGGGAACATCTCTCACCCAAAAAAAAAGGGAGCTAATGGCCAGCTCCGTTTCTTATATGGCGCTTGGCTGCCCTCTTTTGGCGGCTTTTGTTTAATGCAGCTCGGCGCAGGATCGGATATATCGATAGTCCCGGTTATATCGATATTTTTTCGGACTCCCTTGAATATTGATATAACGAGACTTTACTGTATATGCATAAAAAAGAAAACAGAGCTCAATCTACTATTTCAGGTTTTCTTAGGTTGTTTTTTTTCAATCATGTTTCATAATATCAAGTCCAGTTTTACAAAGTTATTGGTTGTATAACGTACCTGTATCAAGTAGCGAAGAAAAGTTATTTTTTTTATATGAGTAGCATTTAATTGTGGATATTCGACGTGCATTGACAGAATCCTGCATATGGAATCTTGGAATACCTTTTTAGACTAATGAGTTGCGTCTTTTCAAACCTTTTCCATATATCAGGTGCACTGGACAATAAGGCGCACCTTCAATAAATGACAAAAGTTTTCCAAATATAATCTATAAATATAAAAAAAAAATCCAAATATAAGGCACACCACACTATAAGCCCATGAACAATGCTGGTATCCTGGTGTCACTGCTCCAAAGCACACTATACCCACCTATTTACAAGAGTATTTTCTGTGTAGTGCTTTCTCTTGTTTCTGTTTATAATTGTATTTTATTTATTGTTTTATATTTGTGATTGTATTTTATTTATGATAGTACCTATGCTTGTTTGTGACTGTAAAGTGTCCTTGAGAGCTTTGAAAGGCGCTTTTGGGCTTTTGGGTGCGCCTTATGCACAGGAAAATACAGTAATTTTAAATCCCTTAGAATGTCTTACTAAATATCAGACTTCATGTTTTAGACACCGATAAACATTTATGTGAAAGCACTGACATGTTGGAGCCCAGATATCATCTCTAACCTCAGGTGGTGATGGTTTCAGCGTACATATTAAATTACCGTATTATACTTTAGCTCACGTGAAGTGCATATCAAACAGCCTTGCTTTAACTGTGCAGCAACCTCTGCACTCTTTGGTATGTAGTCATACAATTTTGCCTGTTTCTAATTTCTGCTCGGTGTGCTTTGGAGCAGTGACACCAGGAGATACCAGCATTGTTCACTTTTATTTTCAACTGACAGATGCTTTGCCAATTAAAGAGAACCTTTTTGAAGAGACAGAAGTGCATCTTAGCTTGTTAATATACCACTTTTGCCAGGAGGAACTTTTTTCTGAACAGATGCACAGAAGCACCGGAGAAGCAGTGAGTGATTCTCAGAAGGACGGCAAGACAGTTGCAGACACTGCACTTCTAATAAGATAGGAAAAGCCCCAGTCATCAAGGTTTAAGCTCGATGTATGTGTGTGGGCGTTTAGGCATGGTGAGTGCACACTATTCTGCCAGAGTGTTCGCGTGCAAGCATATAAAAGTATGGGGCACGTCGAAGCTGCACAGTGCTGTATATGTATGAGTGGGTGGGCTGCTGTGTATGTAGCTTGTGTCACTCTCGTGATGAGTTTGTGTGAGACACAAGCTGTTAAATCACTGCTGACGCGAGGCAAGTGTATTTTAAATACTTTATGAAGATCTGATCTGCACGTCCACGTGTTCTGTACCGAAACGACAAGAGAAAAAAAGTCTCAGAAATGTTGAGCTCTTAAAAACCTCTCAAATGGTTAAAATGTGTTGAATAATCAGACCAGAAGTGAACTAAAGTTTATGCCGATAGTACAAAAGTGCAAACTGCTACAGTTGTGTGTGTGTGTGTGTGTGTGTGTGTGTGTGTGTGTGTGTGTGTGTGTGCGTGTACAGTAGTGATCTGCATCCAATATATTCAATAACTATGCTAAAGGATGGATGACTTTCTCTTCAAATGATGGTCATGATTCTTTTGTAATTGAGAATGTTACAATACAAACACGACACAATACAAACACGACATGTAAAACAATGATAGCAATATAAAAATCTATTGATGCTTGCACATTTAAAAAGGTATTAGCAGCGATTTTAAAACTTAATCGCAAAATGAAAGATGAACTTGGCTTCAGCAAGAATATGTAATAAGATTCAACGTAGGCACAACTACCTAATTAAAAAGGAGATTTTTTTTTATTTTTTTTTTGCGACGGGGCCTGCATACAAGATCCAAGATGACGCCGCGGATGGCAGCCTCGGTCACACGCTCCCTAGTATTGTTCCTGGTTTTGTCATTTTCATTTGTTTTTTGCGATCCTACGCGACTCAGTCACACGAGGGAAGAGTTACTGAGCATTGGGGAATCCACTCTTGGACTATTTTCACCGACACACCAAAATCTACAAGGTTTTTCGGGGCTGCTCGCGAGCGGCGTAGCAGCTCTGTACGGAGCTTTGAGACGCCGGCGTAGGAGGGGGAAGCGAGCCGGCGTTCTCGTCAAGCTTCGGCAGCGTGGATTTCGAACGCCGCTCCCATCGATCCACCTCGCTAATCTACGCTCACTACCAAACAAGATGGACGAACTTCTGCTTCTCACAAAGACCAATAAAACGTTTGCCCGCTCTGCTGCGCTGTGCTTCACTGAGACTTGGCTCAGTGACCGCCACCCGGATTCCGCGCTACACCTACCCGGATTCCGTCTCCTTCGGGCCGACCGTGATACGGAGCAATCGGGGAAATCCAAAGGCGGTGGACTATGCTTCTACATCAACGAAGAATGGTGCACCGATGTCACGATGCTCGACGCACACTGCAGCCCTGGTTTGGAATCGCTGTCTCTCAACTGCAAGCCATTCTACTCGCCACGTGAGTTCGCTTCCTTTATTCTCGTTGCCGTGTACATCGCGCCACAAGCTAATGCTAACGCGTGTGTACAAACGCTAGCGGATCATGTAAACCATCTCGAACTAAAATATCCAGAATCACCCCTGACAGATCCCTGGAGCAGTGTGAAGTCCCATCCTGCTTCAAACAGTCTACTATCGTCCCAGTTCCAAAGAAACCAGCACCCTCGGGATTGAACGACTATAGACCTGTTGCTCTGACGTCTGTGGTCATGAAGTCCTTTGAACGCCTCGTGCTGAACCACCTAAAGAACATCACCGGACCTCTGCTAGATCCTCTTCAGTTTGCCTACCGGGCAAACAGGTCTGTGGAGGATGCAGTCAACATTGGACTGCATCACATCCTCGACCACCTTGACAACACAGGAACCTACGCAAGGATCCTGTTTGTGGACTACAGCTCTGCGTTCAATACCATCATCCCAGAACTCCTCATCCCCAAACTTCTCCAGCTTGGTGAACTCTGGTGCAGCCGTCACAATCTAGAGCTGAATACGCTCAAGACAGTAGAGATGATCATAGACTTCAGGAAACATCCATCACCACAGCTACCCCTCACACTATCCAACTGCCTGGTGTCAACCGTTGAGACCTTCAAGTTCCTGGGAATCACAGTCTCCCAGGACATGAAGTGGGAGGTCAACACCAACTCTATCCTGAAAAAGGCCCAACAGAGAATGTACTTCCTGAGGCTGCTAAAGAAGCATGGCCTGCCACAGGAGGTGCTGCAACATTTCTACACGGCTGTCATCGAATCCATCCTGTGTTCTTCCATCACCGTTTGGTTCGGGGCCGCCACAAAAATGGACAAAATCCGACTTCAACGGACAGTTAGGACGGCGGAAAAAATCATTGGCACCGCCCTACCCACTCTTGAGGACTTGCACACTGCAAGAATCCAAACTAGGGCGCGGAAAATCCTACTGGACCCTCCGCACCCTGCCTACCACCTTTTCCAGCTACTCCCCTCAGGCAGGCGCTACCGATCCATGCGCACCAAATCCAGCAGACATTTAAACAGCTTCTTCCCCCAAGCCATTAACTCTTTGAACTCTTTCAACAGTAGCCAAAATGGAACTGTATAGTGCCACTTAGCAGTTTTTTTGACAACGATACTAGTGCAGCGTGTTCTACCGGAAACAAATTCCTTGTGTGTTCTACATACTTGGCAATAAAGATGATTCTGATTCTGATTCTGATGTGATGAGATTTGACAAACATCAATTGGACAGTTAATAGCATTGCACCTCTTAAATGAAATAGAATAGAAATAGATTAAACGGAATAAGATCTGGCTGAAACTTGGTTGACATTACAGACTTTCTTTCAAATCAAAAGGAAACCAAATATTTTGACATCAGAAGGAGATTTTCTGGCTCGTCAAACCAATTGAAAATGTGTCATTGAGGTTAAGAATGACAATATAAAATAATCCCAAAATACACAATGGACCATCGGGACTCAGTCAAACGGTAATTTCTTCAGTGTAGCTGATTATTTGGGAGGCAAAGAGACCTGCACTCAGGATAAAAATACAACATTTTAATTTACCCCAAACATGTCCTCCAGAAGGAAGTTTCAGTAATCCTCCTCTCAGTAAACAGATTAGCACTCTTTCCGACGTCCCTTCTTCTCGTCCAGACTCCCTCCGGAAAAGCAAGAGATTTTACAGCAGCGGAGTCCTAACGTCAGCCAGCTCAGAAGCTGTTGATATGCAGGCCTGCAGCTACATTTCAAAATTTCCACCACATATTGTTTTTCCATTGTTGTTGATGTTTTTTTGTATGAGCAATGTTTTCACATACATTCTGTGTATCCAATTTAAAAGCCGACAGCCCCAGGGATGTGATTCCTCTGATACTCACACATAGTACATCTGTGCACACATAAAAATGACACAATGCCATCTGGGATGTTGATCTAACTTAAACATCTATCTTCAGTGACATCTCATCGTGTGTGTGTGTGTGTGTGTGTGTGTGTGTGTGTGTGTGTGTGTGTGTGTGTGTGTGTGTGTGTGTGTGTGTGTGTGTGTGTGTGTGTGTGTCCGAAGCAGATTGAACTGGTGCACAATTGGTGTATTTACGTTTGGGTAGTTTTGTGGGCAACTTACAAGAAGTTTAGTTTTTGGGGTCTGACTTTAGCTCATTTATCAGGCAGATGGCAGGACATCTGGAAATAAACACAATGATTTCAGGTAGCAGGGAATGAAGATGAGTGGATTTTTCATGAATTAAATTTAAGATTACATTTAGTACTCATTTGTGATATTTGCTTTAATATTGACCTTTAATACATGAACCCATGACAGAATGTTTGCATGTGAGTCTAGCCTATCCTCTCAGTGCTGGTTTTGTCACCTGCGAGTTGACAGCTGGGCGGGGCCTCCGCTCCCGACCTCCGCCAGCTGCTGTCAATTCCCTCATCTCTGACACGGGGATATTTAAACCAGACACTGGCAATTACCCAGTGTCGGAAGATACAAAGCCTCGCCCGTGCCTTGAACTGCTTTCAGTACGAGTGTTCGCTTCGCCTGAGGTATTTATTATCAGCAAACGCGTAAGTCTGCTACTTTCGAGATTGTGTGCTGTTTGCACTCTCGTCTGCCTTTTTATTTTCCCCGAGCTTGTGAGGCTGGACGGATCGCCCCCGCCCGTCTACTCGCTGTGCTCTGTTTTGTGGTTTTCTGTTCTACACGCTTTTCCGGGTCCGTGTTATCTCGGACCCGCTCCTTTTGTTAATAAATCCTCTGCCAGCACAAACGTCTCTGCTGCCTGCTTCGGGATCCTTCCCATTAATTAACATTCCGAAGAGTCAGCTGCCACTGGCGCGTTCGAAACGTGACAGTATCTTCCGACCACCATGGATCCCGCAGACAGAGACCGGATCTTATCCGCCCGAGCTCAGCACACGTAGCAGATCAACCAATTGGTGTCGGCCCTCGCTGAGGTCTGCAGCGACATCGCCCGACTGGTCCACCGGATGGAGAGAATTGAGACCGGTGGTGTCCCCGCTTCAGAGGCCCTACCTCTTCAGGCCATGAGCTGGGAGCCCAACATCCCACACCCAGCACACTACGGAGGGGAGCCTGGACGCTGTTTGCAGTTCCTGTTGCAATGCTCGTGTTCGACCAACAACCCTCCATATATCCCACCGACGTGGCGAAAGTGCCGTATGTCATCAGCCTGCTTGCCGGCACGGCGGCTACTTGGGTGTTGGCCATATGGGAGTCTCGGCCGGAGCTCCGAGCCTCCTTGAGTGGGCAGGAAGCAGCGGACCAGCTGTGGGTCTGCCACCAGGGCGCTCGATCGGCGGCGCAATATTCAGTCACCTGCAGCGTCCTGGCCGCCGCCAGCGGGTACGACGACCGAGCCCTGCGGGGGAAGTTCCGGCGCGGGCTGAATGCGGCGCTGAAGGACGAGCTAGCCACCCGCGACGAGTGCTCCAGCCTACGTGAACTGATCTGTTCATGCTGCAGCTGGACAATCGTATGCGAGAGAGGAACCGGGAGCGTGCAGCCCAGGAGAACCCCGAGCCGCCGGAGTGGAAGCCGCGGCAGCTGGAGCGATGCACCACCGGGCCGAATTGCCAACTCTGCGGGAAGTCAGGACACAGGGCCCCGGACTGTTCGAGGTGGGGGTTCGCGGGAAAGCCCCCCACTGAATGTAAGTCGCCCAAGTCTCCCCAACTACGGATCCTGCGTAGGTATGCGTGCGGGTTCGCGTCGCGGAGACTCGAACTGGACGGTGAAATCTACGGCCCCACCAAGGCCATAATCGTTCGGGCTTTGGTGGATTTGGGGGCCGACGGCTGTTTTATCGACCCTCACGTCGTTTCTGCGTTGGGTTGACAGGTTGTCGAGCTGGGGTTGAATCGGAGTGGACTAGATCTGGACGGTCGGTTACTCGCCGAGGTTACGCAAGAAACCGCGCCGCTTCGACTCGTACTCTCGGGAAAACCACATGGAATACCGTCAGTTTTTCGTGATGCCATTCCATTCGGTCCCGATCGTCCTCGGCTTACCTTGGCTGGAGACTCACAATCCCGCTATTTCATGGCACGGACCGACAATTCAGGGGTGGAGCCCACTCTGCTACGCGGACTGCCTCAGGTCGGCCGCGGGTGGGTTTTCATCATCTCGCAGACACCGCCCTGAGGTTATTAGCTTAGAGGGGGTCCCGCCCTGTAAACATGACCTACAACAGGCGTTCAGCAAGGACAGAGCCCTATCCCTGCTGCCACACCGTCCCTACGATTGCGCCATCGATTTCCAGCCTAACGCGGCACTCCCCAACTCTCGGCTGTACCAAGTCTCCCAACCCGAACAACAGGCTCTCCGGGAGTCCATTGACTCCTCTCTCGCGGCCAGGCTCATTCGGCCATCGCGGTCCCCATTGGGAGCGAGGTTTTTCTTTATCACCAAAAAGGACAAGTCGCTGCGCCCATGCGTGGGCTATCGTAGACGAAATAACGAACAAGAATAAATACCCGCTCCCGTTGATCGACTGGACCTCCGGAGCGCGTACCATCCCATTCGGGTTAGAGAGGGGAACGAGTGGAAGACCGTGTTCAAGACGCCACTAGGACACTTCGAGTACTTGGTGATGCCATTTGGCTTAACCAATGCAGCCACAGTGTTCCAGAATCTGATTAATGATGTTTTGAGGGATTTTCTGAATGTTTTCTGTTCCGTATACTTGGATGATATTTTTTTCAGAATCCCTCGAGGCACATCGCCAGCACGTCCGGCTGGTTCTGCAGCAGCTGCTTCAGAACTGAGCTGACCCCGCCAAGACCGAAGCGGTGGTAGAATGGCCCACACCGACCACAAACAATTACAGCGTTTCCTGGGCTTCGCCAATTTCTCCCGCCGCTTCGTCCGCGATTACAGCCGGAAGGCCCTTCCCCTCACTCAACTCACCTCCACCAAGACCCCGTTTAGGTGGACGGAAGAGGCCCACGCCACGTTCCGTCTGCTTAAATGAGCATTCACCCACCCTCCAGTCCTCCGTCACCCCGACCCCAACGCCGCCGTCATCGTGGAGGTAGACACCTCGGATTCGGGAGTGGGGGCGGTACTCTCCCAGCGCTCCCCAGTCAACCAGAAGCTCCACCCTTGGTCCCGGCTCCCGATAACTGTCCTACAGGGAGACTGTTCGTGCCCCCGGCGCTGCGCTCAGAGGTGCTGCAGTGGGGGCATGCCTCCAAGGTGGCTTGTCACCCCGGGGTGAGCGGCATCGCGCACCTCGTCGCCCAGCGGTTCTGGTGGCCGCGACGACATGGCGGACTTTGTGAAGGCCTGCCCGTCGTGCGCCTGTGGCAAGGTATTCCACCAATCCCCTGCGAGGCTTTTCCGCCCCCTACCGGTCCCCCCGCGCCCTTGGTCCCACATGTCGCTGGACTTCATCACCGGCCTCCCTCCATCCCATGGTAAGACGGTCATCCTGTGGTGGTGGTGGACCGGTTTTCCAAGTCGGCCCACTTTGTGCCGTCGACCAAGTTCCCGTGCGCCATCGACACGGCGTCACTATTGCTCAACCACGTCGTCCGTATCCACGGGATCCCTACATACATCGTGTCGGACCGGGGCCCCCAGTTCGTGTCCCGGGTCTGGAAGTGGTTCTGCAGGGCCATGGGGGCGTCGGCCAGCCTGTCCTCCGGTTACCACCCACAGTCCAACGGCCAAACCGACAGGATGAACCAGGACCTGGAGGCGGCCCTGCGCGGCGTGGGCCATCCATCTCCCGTGGGTGGAATACGCCCACAACACCCTGGTCTCCTCAGCCACAGGTCGGTCACCGTTCATGTCGGCCTATGGTTACCAGCCGCCGCTCTTTCCCACACAGGAGGGAGAGGTGGAGATCCCGTCGATACAGCACCATCTTCGGCGGGCCCATCGGGTATGGAGGGAGACCAGGGCAGCCCTGTCGCGCACGCCGGCCCGGAACCAGAGGGTCGCGGATCGCTGTCGTCGCCCCGTGCCGTCTTACCAGGTGGGGCAGAAGGTTTGGTTGTCCACGAGGGACCTAAGGCGGGCCGGAACTTCACCCAAATTGTGGCCGCGATTTGCGGGCCTCTTCGCCCTGGACGCCATCATCAGCCCGGTCGCAGTCCGACTTCGACTTCCATGTTTCCCTCCCCCTCCGCAGATGGTGGATGGAGGACCGGTCTACACGGTGCGGGAGATCCTGGATTTGCGGTGCAAGGGTAAGGGCTTCCAGTAACCTGGTCAACTGGGAGGGCTACGGACCGGAGGATCGTCAGTGGTTCCCCGAGCCTGGATCCTGGACCCGTCGCTCCTGAGGGCGTTCCACGAGGCTTACCCGTCCAAGCCGGGTGGGCCGCCAGGAGGCGTCCGTTGAGGGGAGGGTACTGTCACGCGCGAGTTGACAGCTGGGCGGCGCCTCCGCCAGCTGCTGTCAATTCCCTCATCTCTGACACGGACGAGTAAATTTAAACCAGACGCTGGCACTTACCCAGTGTCGGAAGATACAACGCCTCGCCCGTGCCTTTGAACTGCTTTCAGTACGAGTGTTCGCTTCGCCTGAGGTATTTATTAGCTGCGATCGCGCAAGTCTGCTACTTTCGAGATCGTCTGCGGTTTGCACGTTTGTGTGCCTTTTTATTTTCCCCGAGCTTGTGAGGCTGGACGGATCGCCCATGCCCGCCTACTCGCTGTGCTCTGTTTTGTGGTTTTCTGTTCTACACGTTTTTCCGGGTCCGCGATATCGTGGACCAGCGCCTTTTGTTAATAAAGCCTCTGCCAGCACCAACGTCTCTGCCGCCTGCTTAGGGCTCCTTCCCATTCATTAACGTTCCGAGGAGTCAGCTGACACTGTCGCGTTCGGAACATGACAGGTTTAAAACAATGTTCTTTTCTGTTCACTATATTTGTGGTCTTTTAAAGCATTTTCAAAATTTTTATTTTCCAATATGATTGAATTGCAATGAATGCTCGTTTATTGTAATTTTAGGAGGCTACTTTTAGTTTGTTACGTTACTTTTAAATGTGTTTAACTTTTCTTTTTAAACGTGTTTAAATGTACTTTTATTTGTCCAGCACATCGAGTTACCTGGTGCACAAAATGGAGCACATCCATAAAGTTGTTGCTTGCCTTGCCTAATTTGCTGTGAACGATAGTGTCATTAGTAAGGTTGTTAAAAGCCTTCGCCAAATGCTATATGGTAGAGCAATGCAAATTCCCCCATTGTGGGAGTAATACAAATTACAGCAGCCCATTTTAATTAATCTTAAATGGAAAAATGGCGTTCCGAGGGGATTGCTCGTGTTTTCTGGAGGTAATATTATGAGCTAATATTGGCTGTTGCTGCCATACCTGTGTCAAACTGATATGCTTACTTAAACGTTAGGCAATTTATTTTGGATGTTCTAAACTGAATGCATCCCAAGATATGTTCGCATGTGACTCATAAATATTTTATCAACTGATATGCCACTTGAAGTTAAAGCATTTGGAGATGTTTTTTTTTTTTTTTTTTTAAACAAAGAACCCTCAAGCATATTTTAGATGAAAGTAGCTGTTAATCCCCAAGTTGCCTAGTTAGATCAGGGATAAAGTCAAGACATTTTCATCTCAAGAAAACCCTTCCAAAATATCAATAAATCATCTCGTGGTTCAGCAAAGGCACAGCAAGATCTAATCGGACAGCAGCGATTAACTGACGCACACGCGCACAGACACTTTCTCTGTCTCTCCCCTCTCCCCCGCCCTCTCTCTCCCTGTGTAATTGGCTATGCAGGAATGGTCAGAAAAAAGGAACCCTCCGAAGCAGAATTTATTCTCAAACACCGTCTCCATTTCATTTGTGGTAAAAGTGGACTAATAAGACTCAATGTATCGCTCACGCACACCGACATAACGATATGATTGCCTGCGGAATCTAATGAGTACCCCCACAAACGCTGTCACAAAGAAAAGTATTTACAAAGGTGAATGTGAAAAAATGTAAAAAAAACTCGTGAATGAAAAAAAAACTGGTAAAAAAAACTCTTGTACTGTAAATAGCTCAGCCACCTGATGATGATGATGATGATGATGATGATGATGATGATGATGATGATGATGATGATGATGATGCAATACAGTTAGAGATATCAATATGCTTTTCTTATATTGTTATCTTCTTATATTTGCACTACGTACAGTTTTTGGTTAATCTTTTAACCCCACCACCACCTTTCAATTGCTGCTTTCGATGCAAAGGTTTCTTCAGCTGTCATCTGTACTTCTTTGAACGTGTCAGACGTTTCACTTCTTATCCAAGATGTTTCTTCAGCGAACTAAAGTCTTACTGGTAGTTTTGGCCCTATATATACCCCTACTGTCCAGACGTGGCGGTGCCGGACTCTGCTATGATAGGTCCCTGCTCTCATGTTGGGGGGAGCAGAGGACTACTCCCTGCGGCCCCACTGATTGCTTCTATTGTCCTGACTGACTCATTTGACGACAATGAGGTTAAAATCTTAGCGAAAGAACATAGATGGTTTGAAATGGGAGTGACGAGGTTGGATAGGATCAGGAATGAGTACATTAGAGGGACATCTCATATTAGAGGCTTTGGAGAGAAAGTCAGAGAGGCCAGACTGAGATGGTTTGGACATGTCCAGAGGAGAGAGAGTGACTATATCAGCAGAAGGATGCTGAGCCTTGAACTGCCAGGCAGGAGACCGAGAGGAAGACCGAAGAGGAGGTTTATGGGTGTGGTCAAAGAGGACATTAAGGTAGTTGGTGTGAGAGAAGAGGATGTACAAAACCGGGATAGATGGAGGACATTGATTCGCTGTGGCGACCCCTAAGGGGAAAAGTCAAAATAAAAAGAAGAAAGCGGCTTTGTTTGAAACATTTTTAGAGTATAGTCTAAAAAGGTACATTTATGTTATTCACTCACATTCAAACGTTAGGCTGTTTTGTGTTGTGTATATACAAAAAGTACCGTAAATGCATTGGTACAAATATAAACAAATGCAACTTGCATGCACCCAAACATGCACATATGTGCAAATATGGAGTATGTGCATTCCCATCTCTCTGGACATGCAATATTCACGAGAAAGCTGCCTACCTTTTAAATGAAGAGGTAACATGTGGTGAGTGTGCAACAACAGACAGACCTGGAGTTTGAGTCAGTGTTCAGGGACCATTATACATATTAATGGTGCTGTATGATGATCTTATGAGCCTGTGAAATGAAGTCTGTCAAAAGTGTGTGGCTTTTATCTTGAGGTGGAACTTGGTACCAATACCGTAAATATGAACTTACACTGATAGACTTCATATGTTCTCTGACATCAGCTCGCCCCGCAAACACACACATTCCTCAGCAGGCTTGGCTTTCATTATTTCAATAGGTAGGCAAGGATGCATGTGCCCATTCGTGGAGACGGAGACAGTCACAGTATCTTCATGATCTAAGGAAACAGCTTTCTTGCAAGCCGGATAAGGCTTCCGTACTAGTTCAACACCTACACACACACTTGCATTTCAAAGAATACACGAAATACAGTATATGGTTGACAAAATGTAATAACACATATAACATATGTATTATGCAGACAACGACTGTGTCATTCTGTTGGATGTGTCCCTGAATGTTTTTGTTTTGAACCTGTCTTCATTGACAAACTGCAAACGGAATAATGGGTTGGTAAATCATATTCCTAAAACATCAGTTAACTTGTGCATTAAGCACAATAAATATTAACCGCCCATATATTGACCATAAAATCCCAGTATTTACTGAAATGTCTGATTGAAGGGCTCGTGCGGGAGCAAGAAATTTTGATCAATCCTGGATCTGTGCTATTGTGAGTTTGATGGGACAGAATGAAATAAAAGATGATTATGGTTCTTAAAATTACTCAATGTTTTCCAGGGTTCAGTATCATTTTTGCTTTTTTGAATGTTGCTGTGCCGATGACCATTTTGTGTTTGGGAGCCTTTTGCTGAGCGAGTTGCTCCTTCTGTAGCCACAAAGGGACATACGTCTTCTTGTGTCGGTCACAAGCCCGAATAAATACAGAGGGTTGTGTCAGGAAGGGCATCTGACGTAAGAGCTTGGACAAAAAAAACAAGCGGATCAAACCTCTAAAGATGGGGGACACTGACTTGCTGTGGCGACCCCATGAAGGGAAAAGCCGAAAGAAAAAGAAGAAGAAATTAATATAAATATTGAAATACTTAACACACAATACATATTCACACCAATATTTGAACACATTAAGACACTTAAATAATGAAAATAATGGCTTCATGACATGTAATTATTGATTGAAATGCAGTATAAAACCGGTGCGGCACAGCGGTCGACTGATTAGCATGTCGCCGTTACAATGCAAAGTTGCAGGGTTCAATTCTTGTGTGGAGTTTGCATGTTCTCCCCGTGGAAGTTGTAGCCAAAAAATGGCTGCACGATCTAAAATCAGCTTCTTGGTTTGAATGGTAACATTGAATGAAAGGAATGATAGGTTTCCATCTTTTTTTTCTGATGTACGTGTGACTCAACCACGAGGCTTTTATTTTATTTTATTTTTCAAAATACATCAGTATTGTGACACGGTATCAAACAACGGCAACATCTCAAAGTAAAACTAGATGGTTATCACAAATTCTTTGAACTAAAACATTCTGTCTTCCATTATTTGCTGCTTAAATTTGAAATTTGCACAGAGATTGCACAGTCAAATCAATGAATACCAATTGCTCATTTCATTCTCTCTCTCTGTTCCTTGGATTGTGTTTACGCTGACATTATTGCCACCATTAATTTGAGCCTTATATATGTTGGTGCGTGTGCTGTTGTGCAATAAAGAGCATGTACCTCCCAAGCAGTCAGCTTGTCGCTGCAGGAAACTTTGTTACAGTGGCCAATTAGAGGCCACACACTTCCCGAGCACTTTCACAGTCACACAGAAACACAAACACTAACAATCTAGTGCCTGAGCATCCTACAACAACACTATTCCGAAAAAGCGAATGTTTTTTTTCCTATTTCACTCACTTGCATGCATTCTTTCCTCCTTCTGGTTGACAGATCATGATCCGAGTAAGAATAGTAAAATCTGCACATCTTAAGTCCCAGACCTATTGGATAATACAATATATTCATTTGCACATGAAATTTAACAAGCACAAGAATGCAGTATTTCATTCTTGTGCAGTTTGTATTCTGTGTCTGTTTTGCATATTGCTTTTGATATCCTGCAGTGTGCCTCCAAAGAATTACTTGAATAACACACATGCTCCAAACACTGTATCACGGGACTGCCACAACATTTCTAATAATAGGCAAAACTGCCTAAAATGCCATTTGATAATAAAGTCAACATATTCCTTTGATTTAACAACATCACTAATCCACCATTCCCTTGCCTTGTGTGGGATTAGGTCAAATTGCTTTGTGCTTTATTTTTGTTCCCAGATGATATCTTTGAAAGTGAACCAAAGACGCAAATTCTTGTTTGAAACTATGCAGTTGTTGTCACTTTAACTGCTCAAAACTTCAATAACCCCAATCAGATTACACAGATGAACATGTATCTTGATCTTTATTCAATATCTGGACACTGGAGAAAACCACGAGTTGATCATGCCCATTTGCGGATATGAGAGCTTGTACTCTTTTTAAGAAGATTTTCCACATTGTTCAAGATAATTTTTGGCAAGTAACAGTATCTGGTCACTTAAGAAAAGACGTTTCAACTCCAAATTGGGTGGCCAACCAGTGAGGATAACTTTTGTTAGACCACCAATCCATCCTCCACATTGCTTTATCCTCACTAGGAGCCTATCCCAGCCGTCTTAGGGCACTAGGTGGTGGACACCCTGAATTGGTTGCCAGCCGATCGCAGGGCATATAGAGACAAACAACCATTCACTCTCACACTCACACCTAGGGGCAATTTGGAGTGTTCAATCAGCCTGACATGCATGTTTTTAAAACATGGTAGGAAACCAGAGGACCCACAGGAAACCGACGCGGGCCCGGAACCTCCACAGGGAGGCCGGACCGGGTCTTGAACTCACAACCTCTACACTGTGAATTCAGCGTGTTAACCCCTCGACAACCCCTCAACTACCGGGCCGCCGTCTTGTGAGACCAATGATTGGGAAACAATGACTGAAAGTATGACTGAGCCAAATATAGAGTATTTTGGGTATTATCAATATGTCGTCAGCAGCTCAAGTATCGAATGACACTGTAGCCACAAAGTAGGTTCACTGGCAGCAGATCGAGACAAATCATTCAGCCTGGTGCAGTTCTGACAGTAATCTGACCGTGTGTGAACATAGGCCTGTGAAAGCCTGAGGCCAAATTGAGTATGCGGCATCAAGAGATGCTTTTTCCCTGAATGGCGGCCAGTGAGGCTAGTCTTAAAATACAAAAACATATTCACCTACAGCTCACTAAGCGTATTACCTTATTGGCTGTAGCTCTTAGTATTGAGCTCCATTTTCATCTTGACATCTCGATTGCAGTGTTTTTTCTTTAATGGTAATTACCAAACACAAGAAAAGAAAGTACAGCAAAGCCATTGCCAAAATAGCTAGTAAACGGTTCCCAGGAGAGGTTGCATCAATCAACCTTCATTGGATGCATTGTGAGTATTATTGTATGTGATGAAAAAATGACAGCATTACTGTCTTTAGTAACATGTGCTTTTCTATGGATGAGCTCAGCTTTGGTTTTCAAAACTCAAATTGCACAGCGAAGGCGTGGAATGAAGCAACCCACATCAAGTGCTTGTTTATTCTAGCTCCTAGTAGAAATGATGATTATTCAGATTTTTCTCTGCCCCAAAGTCACAATCTTCTAGAAATTAACAATTCTAGGAAATGAAAACAGAGTGATTCGGGGGAGAGAAGTGCATTGGGGTTTGGTTGATGCAAGAAATGTGTTGCACAGGTTTGGGTGGGATGTTGAGACAGCAATGTGAAAAGGACGATTGGTGTTAAATTGGAGTGGAAAGTGCTTTACAGCAGGAATCAATGGTGTGTGAGACAGAAAGCGAGCACAGTCATCCTTCACTCACCACATGGATTCAATGTTAAAGACACATTGGTACTGAATGACACTCAAACATGTACACATTTTTATGACATTTAATGTTGAGACGTTATCAGGATATTTGGTCACCAAACCTTACATTTACTTTTTAACAATAGTTTGTCTTCTTTACAAAGTTCTGTTTGTCGTGTATATGTAATAATAGGAAGACGTGATTTCACTGTCTGAGAGAAAGTAACTAATATATGACCTACAACAGAAATATTTTGAATACCTTAATTTTAGTTCACGATATTTTTTTAATGCTACAAATCATGTTAGTATTTCATATTTGCTTGGGATAAAATCATTCATCTAAATGTTAATATTAATTTCCCAGAATTTTTTCTGGGGTAGATTTCACGACCTGAGAGAGCTCACTCACAACTTTACAAAACATTGCACGGTAGTTGATTTTGTCCGAATAATATAAGCTTGTGATAATATTGAAATTTGAAGAGGTAACTTAATATAAACAGACATACTGCAATATTAAATGCCCCCTCTTCTCAATCAGGCCAGGACTTTTTTAAAAATAAATATAATATCACAATAGAGCTAATTCAGTTTAAACAGAGGAAAAAACAAAGTCATTATAATTGGTCAGGGGTTACTTCAAAAGATATACATTACCAGCAGAGATTACCAACACTGTTCAAACAATGGCAATGTTGATTAAAGTGAACTAATTTAAAGTGTTCTCCATTTTCTCCCATTGTTGCTGCCTCGCCTTCCTTTTTTCCATTTAAAAAATGTTTATTTTTAATCTGTGAAATATTTTTCATTCAGCTACTTGGGAAATAAAGGTGTGTTTTTTTAAACGGATTTGAGGATGACTTAAAAATGTCCTCCCATACATGTACTGGTCACCTGTTCTAAAGTGTTTTTACTAACATCTTCCAAAGACCATGATATAGAATTAATAGGAATTCAGTAGTTTTGGAATAATCTTTACTGAATTGGGTTTTAAATAAAATCCGAACAAATATTTTTTTGGGGAATGACAGAAGAACATCTACATTTTCAAATCCAAAGCATAACAACTGTGAGGGGCACATGTTAATCACTTATACAATATCATGAAGAGATGGATGGATGGATTCAACTTTTCCAACAGACTCTTTCTCTTACCAGAAAGATCTGAGTGGTGACACGTCTCACGGCAAATGAAAACATAGACCAAAGTTTGTGTAAGGGGTCTTTTAGTCATATGTTGTTGAATCCCCTGTCAACTTAGCTCCTAGCATCAATCCCTCCACTGTGGCTCCTAGCATCAATCCCTCCACTGTGATGACATGATTGCTCAGACAAGAGTTGTATAAATTTACTCCAAAAAACGACCCCATGTTGTATTCAAAAGTGGATGTTAAGATGGGTAATTGAATGATATGTATCTTCAAGCTGATAGGAAAGCATCAATACATTATACTAATTTTTGGTTCTTTACCCACTCGGTGAGCGTCATTTGACTATCCAATGTACTATCGTATTTGCATTTCAGCAGCCAAGAGAGCACCATTTTTTGTCACCTGGAGACATTCATTGTTCTTGTCCTTCCACGACTCTTGAGAACGTGTTTCACATGAGAGCAAGCAAATGCAGTTCAAAATGCAACATTTTGGGACATTTCAACATTATCAAGCAATCTCCACAGTGTGTTTCACTGTGGCCTATGTCAAACAAATTGTTCAGTCACAGAAAACTGATTATGTGGCACGATTACTGAGAGTTGCACATTACTAGGACCACAGCCAAGGGCTCAAATTCATATCCTCATGTCTGCTTCGCTGAATTTTGCAATGAAGAAGTCCTCTGACCTCAATTTAGATGATGTGTATTCAGTTCAAACACACACTCACACACACACACACACACACACACACACACACACACACACACACGCACACGCACACACACACACACACACACACGCATAAACAAACACATGCACAAACCCTGAACCCCTTAAATCATTAGGTGGCCATAGATTGGGTTGGAAAAAAACCATAAGCACTTTTGGAGTTTTTAATGTTCACTTGTACCATCTATGCACTTTGTATTGCTAATCTTAGGTAGTTTTTTTCAAAAACCAGTGTTATTGTTTATTCCTTTATACTTTCTAAAGGGGCATACTGTAGCTAGGAATGACATTTGACAATTTAAATTTAAGTCAGAATGGACACCACGTGGTGGCATGGTGGATGACTTGTTCGCAGATCCCCATCACATTTTGGATGTGGTGAGTTCCAAAGCTGTTGCTGTGTGGAGTTTAATCTCACCGTGGCTGCGTTGGTTGTCTCTCGGTCAAGTTTTCTCAGATACTCCCAAAACATGCACGGTGGATTGGTTAACCACTCTATATTGTCATTAGGTGTGAATGAGATTGTTTGAGTACAATTGCCTTGCAGTTGACTGGCGACCAGTTCAAAGAATACCCCAATAGGGTATTACCTCACCTTTCATCCAAAGTTAGGCTTGAGTGCAACCATGACCATCGTGTGGTTAAGTGCTATGGCTGGGCAAAATGACTGAAAAGTATATCATGTTATAATTATTTCATATTGAGTGGGCTTCCAGAGTGGGAAACCTGGCAGTGCTGACATGGTCACCTGCAGCCACTCTGTCGTTGGAGAGTGATAACTCACGTTTGTGGATTTTCTGCACTTTCAGTTTTAAATAATGTCATGCATTGTGTCTATGTGCATGTGTGTGCATGTGTACATGTGTGTGTTTGGGGCGGGGGGTGATTTTGGGCAAAATGAGTATGAGCTGCAAATAAAGTGATGTTACAAAGAGTAGAGAGTGGCCTGTGAGACTGAATTGGATTGGATTTGCCTTTATTTGTCTCGCAGTGGAGAAATTTACATTTCACCACTGTGAGACAAATAAAGGCAAATCCAATCCAATCCAATCCAATCCAAGATGAAGATGATGATGATGAAGATTTTTCCAATTTAAAATGTTAAAAATGGCATACTGTCTTCATTATCAGAGATTAATTAATGATTCCGTTTTCCATAAAAAAAATACTTTAGGGTTGCTGCACTAAACGAACTTCTGTGTGTCGAGAAAAACAAGCTTTCCATATAATTCAGACCGTATGAGATCGTTGCTTATTAACTTTTGTTTTCTTGTTATTTCTTTAATCATTTCATGCAGCATACTGAACAACATCGTAGGAAAAGCAAAGAGAGCACTCTTTAGCAAAATGTATAATAAAATGTGCATGCGATGACAAGACTCTTCGGGAACAGGTGTAAAATTTCACCGTGTTTGTCTGCTATTGGGAGATAATAACAGTGGGACGATGACATTTTAATGAAGTGGACAGGTGGAAATCCTAGAATTAACCATATTGTTACTCATTAGTCCAGCACATCCACACTCACCACATGCATTCACGCACACTCGTGTGCACGTGCTCACACACGTACCGCCCACACAAAGACAGAAAGGAAACCTGGTGTTGGCTTTAATCCATCATTTGTGTGTGTGTGTGTGTGTGTGTGTGTGTGTGTGTGTGTGTGTGTGTGTGTGTGTGTGTGTGTGTGTGTGTGGGTGCAAAGGTCAAAATCTCTTTGGCCACACTCCATTAGGCTACTGCCATTGTACAAAGGATCGGAAGTATATATGAAGTTAAATCATTTCAGAAGACTAAAAATAACCATCATGAGAAATTTGGCAGGAAAATAAGTGTTTTTAAAGATGCTATCCCACTGAGCGGCAGGGGCTTTTGAATGTCAGGGTTTGTCAAAGATGGCAAAAGCCTTCTTTATGATTGGCCAATACATGTATACTTAATGCATTTACCTCAATGATGAAATGAGAAACCATTCAACCAGCCTACCCCAGTTGTCTTTGGCCAAAAGGTGGGGTACACCCGAACTGGTTGGTAGCCAATTGCAGGGCACACAGTAACTAACAACCATTCACACTCATACTCACACCTAGGGACAATTTGAAGTGTTCAGTTACCCTGCCGTACATGCTTTTGGAATGTGGAAGGAAACCGGAGGACCTGGAGAAAAACCACGCAAGCAGGGGGTGAACAAGCAAACTCCACACAGGAAGGCTGGCGCTGGATCTAAACATGACACCTCCGCATTGTTCATTTGAGGTGCTAACCTCCCAAGTACCGGATAATCCATGGGAAATCAAGTTTAACTGAATTTGTATCCTTCTGGTAATTATGGAAAGTTTGTTAGTTTTTAAACAGAATGTGATTTGTATAAAACGGGGATGTAAAAATTAGAATTGTGGGCCACATCAGCGTTATTGTTAGCCTCAAAGGACCACTTAAGCCCTATTAATGTGCATGCACATAGGGTGAACATAATCATTTTGTTATGAGTCTCAAATGAGCACCAGAGGTTGCTGTTTGGTGTGTATTCATTACACCAACCATGTGGATTCAACATTCAATTCTGAATACCCATTTGAGGATCATTTCTCTTGAGACATAAGGGCCATCCGTCTTTGAAAGATGGGCAGAAATCAGGATGAGGGTGTACAGTGTATCAACAATATCTTGCAAAAATCAACCAGAAAAAAACCCTTCGTTTGTAATCTTCGTCCCCAGTCGACGGTTGTTTTTCACGGGGCATCAGCAGCATGAGCTTGCCTTGGGCAGCAACAGTGTGTCACACACCACTGCTTGATTTCGACATATGTTTGTGCAAAAGGATGCCTATAAATAAAACAGAGTGTCCATTTGCTTCACCAGAATTATGGTATTGGTAATTAAAGGGAAATAACAAATACAATCTACTGTTCACTGTGGTGAAACGGGAACACTGGCTTGTGCTTCCCTGGCAGCCAGTCACCTTACAAACATTCCCTTTTTATTAACAGTTGTCAATCTGCATGAATGACACTTGAGAGGTCACACGTGAAATACTCCATACTCCCTTTGAGAGAATTTCTGTCTTTGGGGTGCACAGCACAAGAAATCAGCATGTTGAGTGGTTTGTGGTAAGTACTGTCAATTTGACTTCAAGTTTCCTCTCTGACAGGCCAGCCATGCAAGAGTCCCCTGGGGGTGTTTCTTCTCCACCTGTTGAGTTATTAGTGTTTCTCCATTTTTGTTAGAGGACACAGACACAACAGCTGAATAACCATGAAGCTTTGTCATGCCACCTTTCATCATGAATCAATGGAGACCGACTGCCAATCTTGCATAAATTTGAATTGCATAACACGACTGCTCTGTAGAATTACAGTCACTTGATATTTGTATGATATTTTTTAATTGAAATTGGGTTCTCCACACCACCCATTTTAAATTACTTACAAACTTTTCATGGTGGAATATATTTTATTATTCCAAAAGGCTTTGGCAATGCTGTCAGCAGACTGCCTTTATTTACATTTGTATTGGATCTTTGTACAATCAATCTCAGCAAAAGGGTGAACTGGTGATAGTGCAAGACATTCGAGCAAAAGGGTGAAACTAAAAATCAGGTTCATTTTTTGTGTAGTCGTGCTCACACTATATGTCTGTCTGTGTCTTTTATGTTGTGTCATTATTTTTTTTTTATTTCAAGATGGCGCCACAAAAAGTGGCTGCCTTTATAGCAGTTCCTATATGTTGTTTTTGTACTTATTCTTTTTCCTTTCCTCTTCGTTTCATAACTTTGCTGCTGTGAATTGGGAATTTCTCCAATAGGAGACGAATAAAGGATATCATCTCATCTCATCTCATCTCATATGTCATCTCATATGTCATCTCATTTATGGTTTCACTGAAAGGGTGATGATGTGCCTTGCACACTGTATACTGTGGTCAAGATGTAAACTGGCATTCCTTCATTTGATCGTAACATCGTCCATTCTTTTGGTACAAAGCTGTTTATCTTCTGTCCCCATATCGTTGCTGCTGCCCAAGATGAGCACCACAAAGCGGACCACGAAGAGAAGCTTGGGTAATGGCTGTGTACACTGCACTCACAACAGGTATCGTGCATAACTTTGATTCCCCGTCAACACTTAATTAAATAAAATTTAAAGCTATTTAACGAGCCAAAGGGGTGTCAGTGCAGTCACTTATCGTACAGCAAATGCTCTCTGATTTCAGACTTCTGTCATAGCTTTCAGGGCAATCGAATTAGCATGACTGAAGGACTTAACATTAACATGCAGCATGGGCAATCTCCTCTCCACGAACTGCAGTTCTCGACGTTGATGGAAGTGGTAATGATCAGCCCGTAACTATTATCACTCGCAGTCACTCTTGGGTGCAGGTGCACTCGTAACTTTCCCGACGCCATGCTGATGCCCCCCCTCCATCTAATTGAATTTTATACCTGTCCACATGCTTGATCTGCCCATTTTAATAATTTCATTTGATTCAGCATAGCTCTCTCACAACACATACATGACAAACTGTGGGTGTCACCCACACACACACACACACACACACACACACACACACACGCACGCGCGCACACACACACACACACACACACACACACACACACACACACACAGAAACACGCAAATAGTCACACACTTTAAAACTGTACTTTTAAAGTACATAGTGCCATGTCAGCAATAGAGGCATTATTATCTAGAAGATAATCACCTGTTGGCGTCCAGACATGACTGTGCGTTTGCTTGAGTTTGATAGTTGCATGGAGCATGACTGCTGACGTAAAGAATGTGTGCGTGTGTGTGTGTGTGTGTGTGTGTGTGTGTGTGTGTGTGTGTGTGTGTGTGTGTGTGTGTGTGTGCGCGCGCGCGCGGGTGTGCGTGTGAGTGTATGTGTGTATGTGTGTGCGTTGTTCTGTGCTTGTTTGTGTCAGACAGACAAAAGAGGGAGAAAATACACAATATTATGGGCATAATGAACACATTTGAATGTTTTTTTCATTTTAATCAAAGAGAGTTACTGCGTTAATGTTGAAGCGCTGTGATGTCACGAGAGGCTGTGTCCTGGAGGGCAAATACATCCCGCTAAAATGCCTCCACCCAGAGAGAGTCTTGGCCCCACCTGGTGGAAGGCAGCAATTAAACCCACACACCTGCGGCTGATCAGGACTTGATTGGAAAGCAGGGCTCTTAAGGCAGAGAGCCTCTGAGTGTGGCGCTTGGGGAAAGACAAGCTCGATTGCTGTGCTCTGTGGAGAAGTTGATTGCTGCGTGGAACTCATTGCCAGTTGGGACCACACGACTGGACACTGGATTTGAACCTAGCTAAGGTGGCTAGGCTACATGACGAGGACGACAAGAGGGGTGAGGCCTAGAGACTCTTGTAAAGAACTCCGTCTTCAGTTTTACCTCAGAAGAGACTTTATTTGGATTTAAGTAGCAGAAGAGACTTTATTTTGACAAGTATTGGAAGAGACACTATTCGAACCTTTGTTGCTTCTGAATTCCCCCTGGAACCCTTGATTAAAACCTTTTGTTTGTATCCAAACCTGTCGTCCATTGCACTTCTTGTCCCGTCCCGCTGAGAGCTAGACTCTCATGATATCACAGCGCTTAAGAAAATGGTTCACACGTTTATTCAGCCCTCGGCCTCTCTTTGCTCCCTCCTAATTTCAATGAATCCCCAGTGGAAAAAAAGTGTGTGTGTGTGTATAGTGACCCAGATATTTGCACTGTTTAATCGTAAAAGCACAGGCCGGCACATGATGGTGGGAGCTTTTTGCAATTACACTAAGTTTAAAAATCTTCTTCTTTTCCTTTTGGCTTTTCCCCTCAGGGGTCGCCACAGCGAATCAGTGTCCTCCATCTATCCCGGTTTTGTGCATCCTCTTCTCTCACACCAGCTACCTTCATGTCCTCTTTGACCACATCCATAAACCTCCTCTTCGGTCTTCCTCTCGGTCTCCTGCCTGGCAGTTCAAGGCTCAGCATCCTTCTCCCTATATAGTCACTCTCTCTCCTCTGGACATGTCCAACCCATCTCAGTCTGGCCTCTCTGACTTTCTCTGCAAAGCCTCTAACATGAGTTGTCCCTCTAATGTACTCATTCCTGATCCTATCCAACCTGGTCACTCCCAAAGAAAACCTCAACATCTTCAGCTCTGCTACCTCCAGCTCTGCTTCCTGTCTTTCCTTCAGTGGCACTGTCTACAGTCCAAACATCATGGCTGGTCTCACCACTGTTTTATACACTTTTCCTTTCATCCTAGCTGAAACCCTTCTATCACACATCACACCTGACATTTTTCTCCAGCCGCTCCAGCCTGTCTGGACACGCTTCTTCACCTCTTTTCCACAGTCTCCATTGCTCTGGACAGTTGACCCCAAGTACTTAAAATCCTAAAACCTTCTTTATCACTTCCCCCTGTAGCATCACGCTTGCACTTGGAGCCCTCTCATTCACACACATATATTCCGTCTTGCTGCGACTGATCTTCATTCCTCTCCTTTCCAGGGCATATCTCCACATCTCTAGTTTCTCCGCCACCTGTTCCCAGATCACAATGTCATCTGCAAACATCATGGTCCAAGGAGATTCTTGTCTAACATCGTCTGTCAGCCTGTCCATCACCATAGCAAACAAGAAGGGGATCAGAGCTGGCCCCTGGTGGAGTCCCACCTCCACCTTGAATTCCTCAGTCACACCGACAGCACACCTCACAACTGTCTTACAGTCATGATACATGTCTTGCACCGCTCTCACATACTTTTCCGTCACTCCAGACTTCCTCATGCAATGCCACAGCTCTTCTCTGGGCACCCTGTCATACGCTTTCTCCAGATCTACAAAGACACAACACAATTCCTTCTGACCTTCTGTGTACTTCTCTAACAGCATTCTTAAAGCAAACACTGCATCTATTGTACTCTTTTTTGGCATGAAGCCTTACTGCTGCTCACAAATGTTCACTTTTGCTCTAAAATGGGCACAAGTACATTTCGTCTCCATTCTTCAGGCATCTGTTCACCATCTAAGATCTTGTTGAATAACCCAGTCAGGAACACCACCGCCACCTCTCCAAGACACTTCCATACCTCGATTGGTAAATCATCAGGCCCAAGTGCCTTTCCCCCCTTCATCCTCTTCAGTGCCCTCCTCACTTCATCCTTACTATGCTTGCTACGTCTTGGTCCACAACAGTCACGTCTTCTACTCTTTGCTCCTTCTCATTTTCCTCATTCATCAATTCTTCAAAGTACTATTTCCATCTTGCCATCATACGACTGGCACCTGTTAATACATTGCCATCTCTATCCTTAATTACCCGAACCTGCTGCAGGTCCTTACCATCTTTGTCTCTTTGTGTCGCCAGCCTGTAAAGATCAGTCTCACCTTCCTTGCTGTCCAGCCGAGCATACAAGTCATCATAGGCCTCTTGTTTGGCCTTTGCCACCTTTACTTTAACCGTGCGCTGCATCTCATTGTACTGCTGTCTACTCTCGTCCGTCCTGTCACTGTCCCACTTCTTCTTTGCTAACCTGTTTCTTTGTATACACTCCTGCACCTCCCCATTCCACCACCAAGTCTCCTTATCTACCTTTCTTCCACTCGATACACCTAGTACTTTCCGACCCGTGTCTCTGATTATGTTCGCTGTAGTTTGCCAGTCATCTGGAAGGACCTCTTGCCCACCCAGTGCTTGTCTTACCTCCTACCTAAATATCATGCAACACTCTTCCTTTTTCAACATCCACCATTTTGTCCTCACTTCAGCCTTTGGTTTCTTCGTCTTCCTCACTGCCAGCGTCATCCTACACACCACCAACCTATGCTGTCTGGCTACACTCTCACCAACCACTACTTTGCAGTCACTGATTTCCTTTAGATGGTGCCGTTGACACAAAATGTAGTCTACCTGTGTACTTCTGCCTCCACTCTTATAGGTCACCCTATGTTCCTGTCTCTTCTGAAAGAAAGTATTCACAATAGCCATTTCCATTCTCTTAGCAAAGTCAACCACCATCTGTCTTTCAGCGTTCCTCATTTGGAGTCCAAACCTGCCCATCACCTCCTCATCATCTTTGTTTCCTGCGCCAACATGTCCATTGAAGTCTCCACCAATTACAACCCTCTCACTTCTCCGGATGTTCTGTATGACTTCATCAAAGTCCAACCAAAATTTTTCCTTCTCCGCCAGCTCGCATCCTACTTGTGGGGCATACCCACAAACAACATTGAACATCACACCTTCAATTTCTAGCTTCAGACTCATCATTCTATCTGATACTCTTTTTACTTCTAAGACATTCCTAACAAACTCCTCTTTTAAGATAACCCCAACTCCATTTCTCTTTCTGTCTTCACCATGATAGAACAACTTAAACCCTGACCCTAAGCTTCTAGCCTTGCTCCCTGTCCACCTGGTCTCCTGGACACACAGTATGTCTACCTTCCTTCTCTGCATCATGTCAACCAGCTCTCTACCTTTACCTGTCATTGTTCCTACATTCAAAGTTCCTACTCTTAGTTGTATACTCTTGGCGTTCCATTTCTCTCTTTTCCTCCGGGCACACCTCCCTCCTCTCCTTCTTCGACCAACAGTAGTCCATTTTCCACTGGCACCCTGAAGGTCAACAGTACCAATGGCGGCCGTTGTTAACCCGGGCCTCGACCGATCCGGTATGGGATTCATAGGTTTGATTCGCACATTTGTTTTGGCAAAATTTTTTACGTCGGATGCCCTTCCTGACACAACCCTCTGTATTTATCCGGGCTTGGGACCGGCACAATAAGACACTGGCTTGTGCCCCCTTGTGGCAACATTACTAAGTTTAAAAATGAATTGGGTAAAAATGAATGACAGTTGTGGTCAAGATCTGTCTTTCAAGCAAATGATATACAGTAAAGTCTCGTTATATCGATATCGGTTATATCGATAGTACCGCTTATTACGATACTATTTTCATTTCCCTTGCACATTTATAGTCTTTTTATGTATAATTAGTACCGTTTAGTACGATACCCGGTTATTACGATAATCCGGTTATTACGGTGCTCCTTTTCATCCCCCGTCGGCCATTTTTGTTGTTTATATCGATATATTTGTCGCGCCATTGGTCGACTTGGTCACGTGTCTTGGTTACGTGAGCCGCCATCGGTCGCGCCATTGGTCGACTCGGTCACGTGAGCCGCCATCGGTCGCGCTATTGGTCGATTTGGCCGTGTGACTTTGTCACGTGACACGCCATCGGTCGCACCATTGGTCGACTTGGTCACGTGTCTTCGTTACGTGACCAGCTCTCGCGGGCAGACGCCATTTTCAGACAGCAGCTCGTGTGTATCAGACGGCAGCTGTGTGTCTTCAACATATACGGACAACATATACAACGCTGACGAAACTGGTGTATTTTACAAGCTGCAGCCAGAGAAATCCTACATCTACAAGGATGAGGATTGCCGCGGGGGTAAACGTTCAAAAGAAAGACTTCAATCATGCCGTGCGCTAACATGACGGGTACCGATAAATTACAACTTACATATTGTTATCGGGAAATCAAAAAAAAAAAAAAACAAGGTGCCGACATTGCATCGTATGTTGCAGTCGACAAAGACATTGCGACATTCCCAAGCTCATCAGATGCGGATATCGCAGCAGAGGTCAAAGCCAAGATTCCCGTGATGATGATAATGACGATGAAGAAGAACCGACTGAATGCACACCTTTTGCAACATCGACAAAAGCGTTGTTTATATTAAAATATAAAAATGGGAAGCAGAAGAAGATTGATGACTTTTTTAAATAGCATACATACGTACTACAGTAAAGTCTCGTTATATCGATATCGGATATATCGATAGTCCCGGTTATATCGATACTATTTCTATGCACGCACGGAGAAAATTACATGCAAACAGGGTCGGATATATCGATAGTCCCGGTTATATCGATATTTTTTCGGACTCCCTTGAATATCGATATAACGAGACTTTACTGTAATTGCAGTGTTATGTACATGTACTGTTATATGAATGCAAGCGTTTTTTGCAACAATGTTTGTTGTTTTGTCTGCTGAAGCATGATGATTTTGAAAATGACTGTACATTCCATACTGTGTATTAAAGGTTAACCAACATCACTTTTTGTGTTTCTTGACTGACATCAGAAAAAGGTTTTATAGCATCTACAATACCCAAAACACGCAGTATAATAAAACACCAATAAAAATGACTTCAAGTCACGGCAAGACGTCTTGCATTGCTGGAGAATCCAAATAATGGCTTCAGATTCGGAGAATATGCTTTCTTGTTACACATCCATTCATGGATATGATTCAAATACAAAAGAGAGTAAAGCATACATGTTTGCAATCGATTAAATATTTACTGTATACTGTATCCTATGGAGCCTGGGGGCCCTCTACTGGCGGCTTCAGGATGCAACACGGTTCTCAGACAAAAAGCTGTTGTTACGTCACAGCTGCGCGCCGGCATTCTATTCAGGCACTCTCGAACTGTCACGTAAGTTATGTAAACGTTTTGGTTTTTCATTCATGTACAGTATTTAATTGTGTTGCATCCAGATATCTTTCTTGCTTGTAACAATCACTGTTTTTCATATGATTGTACATGCTGGCGTTCGTGGCTTCGTGTGAATAGAACTTGACGATTTAGCATTGGTTGGTTGCATTTTTGAAAGGAAATAGTCATTAAAAAGTGTAAAGACGTTTTTATTTTATGCACAACTTTATTTTTCACTTCACTACTGTACAAAAAAACATGTTAGATACGCAATCCATGAACCCAATGATTAAATTACATGCCATAACAAAGATTCTCCATTTACGCATTCCCCCCGCGCCCCAGGAGCGGATATATCGATATACCGGTTATAACGATATTTTTTCCGACTCCCGAGAATATCGATATAACGAGACTTTACTGTATTTTGTTTTTGTACTTCTTCCTTTTACAACTTTGCTGCTGTGAATTATTATATTCTCCATTGTGAGAGTAAAAACGTTCTCTATGTTATCTTGTTTCTTCTCTAATAATATCTATGATGAAAATATGTTTCATGCAATGAAAGTGGATGATTTTACGGATGAACACGCATGATTGCAATCTTTTTAGAGTGAAAGAAGGATTTCATTCGAAGCACAAATCATAGGCTGCTTGATTTGTGAGTGTTGTAATTTTTCAGGGAAAATGAAGCAAGTAGGCCAGCCTTGCCATCCTACGATTGATGCTAAATCAGACTCGCGATGGAACTGTGTCTTTGTGAGTTAAGGTCGACAGACATGATTGACTGTCATTTACCGACCTGACCTCCCCATCATGACGTTTGTCACCTCCTGACACAGACCTTCCAATAGGTTTGAAATGGACATAGCAGTCTGAATAAGGGACACTATTGTATCATTTACAAAGAAAATTAATCATATAGCTGGATCCCAAATGGTGTTAACTGAATCATATATTTATTATTATGGTTCTAATATCCCAGAATATTTACAATAAATGTCATTCATGTGGAATATGTCAACTAAACTCAGAACAACAATAGACATACACATTTTAGCAGCACATTTAAGACCCATTCAGCGATTTAACAGAGATTTGCCTCATTAAAGTTGTGGAGTTTAGCTATATTTATATTTTTTTTTCATATAGGCTTCATGGAAAGCCTGGATCGGTCACACTCACATTCATAGCATGGAAGGAAAGTAAAGATTAAACTGAACGGATCACTGAAAATATTGTCACACAGAGATTCAAGACAGTCATTCATTTTCGCTGCTTGGATGCGTAAAGGCAAACTTTAAAAAGAGAAACCTACTGCCATTTACTGCAGAGGGGAGATCATAAACACAAAGTTGATGATAATGTGCTCTGGCTCAGCAAAAGCATTTTCACAGTTTTTTTGTTCTTTTCCTAGAATGTCACAATTGCCTTCCAGCAAATAGAAAGTGGTTTGCCGTTGCAGCTGACTGACATCCCCCAACTACTGCAGTGTGTTGTTTAGTTTTTACTTGTCTTCGATTGAGGGGGTAAAGCTCCAGCTATGTTAGTTCACCACAGTCATTTAAGCCACATAAGGACACAAGTACAGTCTAGTATTACTCAGACAAGCAGATGCATGTATATTTACCTGCATTGATGATCTCATTGAGTCATGTTGTAGAATCCAGTAAAATAAAGCCAGTCGATTAGTCTCAAATCCACCCAGTCAGTTAGTTAATGCAGCATCTGACTGAGTAAATCAGTTGGGTCAAGTCTGACTAAAATTGATCTATCACTATTTGCTTCATAAAATATGATTTTATCTGCATTTCTTCCTTTGAGCTACTCAGGTCTTTTCCTCAATTGTGGCAGGTATGGCCAGTAAAAGAAATGTAATGTATGAGACACAATTCAGCCACTGTGATTGTCTCACCACAGGCCCATCTCTAACGGCACCCCATCCAATCAATGAATGCTTCCGTCTAGCTTCAGTCCATTGGTGAAAGTCCGTCACAAAGGTGCGAGGACCAGCACTCAAAGTCAAATGGATGGAGGCCTTATGTGCATGTATTTTTTTAGACGAGAGGCCCACTCCTGGATGGTTGGAGAGGATGGTATCAATTGTCTATTCTCCCAAAAACAAACATAGTATGCATTAAAATGCTCAGTACACTTTCCGATACTGTACACCACATTCCCATTGTGAGCGCCAAGGCCAGTCTCTCTTCATATATAGGACAGCATGCTTTTCCTATTGGCCAATGCCGAAGGTTCAATGGAAAGATGACATATCCTTGGGACACTATAGGTCACATGATGTGGCAAAACGAATACAAATTCTGACATGCCAGACTTTTGTCGACATGGTTGGAAAGCACACTTCACGACCAATCGTTGACTATATCACATGACATGGGCTATGATACGTCAAAACATGGCAAAATTGGCGACAAGACGCTGCAATTCTCTCTGACACATCTGTTAAACAAAAATCCCGCTACATTTGTGTCATTTGACGTCGGCATCAGGGAAAAAGCCAAAAGTCCCAAGTTCGTTGTTCAAAGACCCGCTCCGTATGCTATTACATAAACCACAAAACTAAACATTAGGAAACTATTAAATATAATATGCCATCACTCAACAGACAAGTATATTTCGATCTACAAGGCACAACCTTTAAATTGCAATTGCTTCCCGGTTCTGTCATTGATTAATATTCCCCTGACAAATGTCCCTTTCTCACTTCTGGTTACTTTATTGTGTGAATGCACCTCAGAATGTTCCTCGCCAAGACCAAAGTAGCTGTGAAATGAGAAAGTTGTGCTCTTAACCTGCCATGCATTTTTATTTATTTATTTTTTTTATTTTGGGATAGGGAAAACACAGGAGAACCTGGAGAAAACATACATTGGCACGGGGAGAAAAAAAACCACACAGAAAGCTCTGAGCCAGAATTGAACACCACCCCTCTGCATTGTGAGGTCGCGCTAACCAATGGAGCATCAGGAAACCCTTTAATCATATCCTTATTATTGAATATATATCGAATTATATATTCTTCTTTGAAACTAATGCTTGAATCATCCAGTTTTAATGGAATGGGTGGTTTAAACGTGACATACTCAAATAGATGCAGAAAAGTCACTGAGGACCTTTTTTTAATGATTTACTAAACATCACTAAAATTATTATTAAAATTTAAATAGTCTTTGTCAACACCTAAAACATTATATTATAATTTTTGAAGAGTACACAACTTTCTGTCCCATCAGTTAAGTCCAACAATATGTAAGGCTTCAAAAACAAAGTTTGATGATTGCAGCCTGCCAAGTGGTAAAAAGCAGAAATATTATATTGATCCATAACATCACCCAAACAGTCATCTAATTATGCATGTGATAACTCGGTGTAGGTGTCAGATGTAGTGAAAAGGCCTCCAACTGTCAGCATGCTGGGATGCTTCATTATACTAAAAATACTGATGGTGCAGATATAAACAGAGGTTGGTTGTCAGAACTCGTTATTAGTGAAAGAAAAACTAAAACTGTCAAAGTGTGAGTCATTATGCCTCTGCTAAGGGTTCTCATGCTCATTATATGAGTCAGATAAGAATAATAACTGGGGAGTTGGGTGGGCTGCTGCTGTCACCTGGTGGAGAAGACCCCTTGACTGTTGCAGGCGCTTTGCTATGTGCACTTCATTGTGTAGTTGATGCACAGGTGAACTCTCTAAGACATGGGACTTGGACATGTGCCAGTCATACTCTGATGGCAGCAGTCAAAAACTAAACCTGGGGTGGGACTGGGGTTGTTGATGCACGTGAAGCAGAAAGGTCAATGTCACAGAGGCAATTCTTGTTTCAAGGTGTCATCTATTCTTTGTCCAAAGGCAATCATAGTATAAATAGGCAACCTCTTTTAGAAGACGTGTTATCGCTTCTGTCACGTTTTGCAAGGTGGTGATGGCGGGTGCGAATTCCAAAAAGCAGGCAGGAGGGAGCAGGAGGTTGTTTGACAAATTGGATTAATATAAAGGTCAGCAGGAACAAAATGTAAAACATCAAAATCATCTGAACAGAAAAAAGTATCAAAAGAAAACCAAGTGTAAAAGTCCGTCAAGGTTAAACAAACACATGCACAGCATACAATGCATGCGATTGCAGACAAAGTATGCAACAAACAATGAACCGACACCGGATGGTCGTGCCGGGAGTCCTTTTAAGTGTCACTGATTAAAACGACCAGCACCTGCGAGGCTGCAGGCAGGGCTGACGTTGTACCAGTAACTGTGCAGGTGCAGGCGGGGCCGACAGCGCCCCCCGTTGGTCGCCAACCAGATCATGACAGCTTCCCAGTGAAAACCACGTTCAGCCATGGTTTAACTTTTCAAACAGACAATGAAGTCTGAATTTAGCTTCACGGTGTTCCCTCATCACTGCGGAAAATAGCGACGCAGACATGAGAACATCTGAACTCCACATACAAAGGTGATTAAACCCTGCACCTCTGCACTGTGAGGCGGAATCGCAAGCAGTTGACCACCGTGTAAGTAGAAAAACAAAATCTAGGAGCTGCTGTAAGGGCAGCCACTCTCACTGTGCCATCTTGAAGTTAAAACAACAAAAAATGAATAAAGAAGAAGCAGTTTGTTCACACCTTCTGTTTTAACCACACTTCAGAATCTATGTTCAATTATGTGCATTTGTTTACCACACCTGCTGCCAACTCTATACCATATTCATGAAAATCAGATTGGCTATTGATCTCAAACACATTCACGATATTAATTTGGCAAGAGGCCCATGAATTTTTTTCTCCATGCTGGGTTTGTATGTCATCAGGGCAGAGTCCTTCATGACTACGACGTTAAGTTGCATCAGCTATGCGCTATCAGCGGCCACAGTTTATTTTATGTGGTTTTAGTCTGCATCTTTTTTCAATTTAAAATAATGTTGGATTAATCAAAAAGGTATTCTTCATTTTGTTTAAACAAAACACACTATTCTTAAACATTACACTTAAGAATGCACTTCAATGTCTGAGGCAATTTCTGATCAGAGTTGAGGGTGTCAGTTGAACAGAACGATTCAAGTAACTCAGAATATAACTGAAACCTTTTCAATCAAGGCATCAGTAAAGTAACCATTTTACTCCTTTTCTGGTAACTGGCAGCACAGCTTACTACTTACTTTTCGGGCATACTGCAACACTGTGTAATTGCTCGAGAAACTTCAAAAGATACTGCAGAACATTAAGAACAAGTTCTCCAAATGTGTTACTTGCTGTTGACATCACAGTTGCTCACAACTCAGGTAACTGCCGAATTGATATTGAAAACAAAAGGAGGGAAAACACAAATACTTAAATCTAAATGCACCATGGAATTCACCTTCGAAAACCATTCATATTGCTATTGGCACTACAGCCATGTATATGCAAATCGGATTATACCACAATAAACTGAACAGCTTGATAGCTTTCGAGTCTTGGAAAAACCTCAATTATTCTGCATCTTGTTTCCGAAATTCACTGATTGACTCTTTATTTATTCCTCATAACTCCATGAACTGAGAATAGACTGTGTCTTTGTCTGTGAGTGATGCTCTGAGGCCGGTGATTACTGTCTCGGAATCCAAAGAATGTTTATCTCCGACAACGAGAGCACGTACATGCAGATGCATGCGCAGTTTGATGCATATACATACACACATCACACACAGACGATGACACGCGTAATTACAGTCATACTGGAAACCACAGAGCGACCAACAACACTGCTTGCATTTAATAAAAGGAGACCTTTGTTTCCAGGAAAAAATCCCGCTTTTGTCAAAATTGAGTCTGGCAAGTGAATTAAGAGGCGGTACAAAACTGTTTGATCTGTTCCGATCGGTACCTATTTTTTAATTATTTTTTTTTAAATGCCAAGATTTAGGTATGTGTGTATTGGTCTATTTTTCACAACCCTGTGAAATCAAGCCAAAGAGCAAAGCTCTTATTATATTGATAGAACTGAAAAAGGAAGCAATTGCCTCCTCTGCCATTTAGTTATTTTGCAAGTGTGAGTCGAGTCCTTCTGCCTGCCGCTACAAGTGAAAGCAAAAACCTGAGTATGGAAAAAGTGGGTGTCCTTATCTTAAGGACAATGAAAGCCTTCTGTAGCGGCACCATTTCACGGCAGCGCATTGACACATGAACAAACACAAACATCCAATTTTTTGGGGGGGAGCTTTTATAACAGTAATATGTGCATTCAACAGCACTCAGGACGACAGGCCTCCGTGCGCTTGGCGTAATCTTTATTTTCAAGCCTTGGAGAGTAAAGCTTCTAGTTTGGGGGACTCAAAGAGAGATCATTTGCTTGAACGGAAGAAATTCAAATAGATAATAGTTTTCTTTTTGAGTGTGGACATATAAGCAAATCAGGGGACAACAAATCACCCGAGAGAAACACATTTGACGGCCCATATACAGTGTACGTTAAACATTTATTTTTCCTATGTAACACCTTTCTGTGTAAATATTGTATTCCATGTTGTGTTACATCTATGTCTTACCGTACTGTGTGACCTATATATGTACAAAACCATCCATCTATACATCCAACCACTTTGAAATCCGATTTTGTCCTCACAAGGGTTGCCGGGGGTGCTGAAGCTTATCCCACCCGTCTTCTGGGAGTAGGCGAGGGACACCATGAACTACACAGAGATAAAAAAAAACACCCGCTCTTACACTCCCACCTACGGACAATCTCGAGTGTCGGATTAGCCTCCCATGCATGTTTATGGAATGTGGGAGGAGACCAAAGAGCCTAGACAAAATCCACACAGGCCCAGGGAGAAGATGCAAACTATGCATGGAACACACAGCCTCTGCACTGTGAGTGTGTGGTGCGCTGGACAACCGGGCCAGCCTGTACTAAATCATTTAAAGGACAACCGCCGCCTCCGGACAAGTTCAAAAGTCAAAGTCAAAGTCAGCTTTATTGTGAAATATGCTAATATGCATGACATACAGCACAGATGAAATTACTGTCCTCTCGGACCCAGCATGCAAGGCACTTGTGTCCATAATTTGTAAAATCACTTCAAATGACTTCCACTGAGAGTATTTTACAAAGATTCCACCGCATATAGATATATTTTACTGTTTAAGACTCGCGCTGAATATTCAGGAAGTCTTGTTTTTGAGTTGGTGACGATACCTACCGTAACATCACGGTAGGTATTGTCACTGACCGAGAAAGCGACACACAATGCATTTTGGGTACTTTGTTTGGTCTGAAAACTGAAAATGGCGAACTTAGAAGAAAAACAAATAATGTAATGGTGAATTGTTGTGTGTTGCACCAAGACTACTATTTGATACGAGCTGACACAAATTACCTGCAGACAAATCAGCCCATTTCCAACGGAGCTTGGGCGCCATCTTGTGCATTTTCTGGGATGCTACATTTCAGTCCAGATGCCTCAAAATGACACGGAATGACTTCTTTAATCGATTGCAAACATTTATGCTTTCCATTTCAGAACTATTTGAATCATATTCATAACTGGATAAGTAACAAGAAAGCATCTTTTCCGAATCTGAAGCCATTGTTTTGATTCTACAGCAATGCAAGACGTCTTGGCGTGACGTCACGACTGGGGGCGGGACTTTCTGAAAATGCTCAATTCGCAGCTCAATTTTTTGCAGATTTTGGACACTTTAAGTCATTTTTATTGGTGTTTTGCATTTGAATAAAAATATCATACTGCGTGTTTTGGGTATTTTAGATGCTATAAAACGTTTTTCTGATGTCAGTTAGGAAACAAAAAAATAGTGTCGGTTGTCCTTTAAATTTACTGGATGCTCAGGTGAAGTCAATACTGAGTCTCTAAATTGTTTTATAGTTTAAATTTATATTTAAACTTTATGACTCACAGGAAGCAAAAGTTCACTATTTCAAATCTTGGCTGAAACCCTCCCGTGAGGATTTTGTGCGTTTTCTCTTGTATAGAGTTTTCCCGGATACTCTGGATTTTTCGACAGTTGAAATACATACGTACATATAGTATACATGTGGTTTTGTATGTTGGAAATCCTTTTCACCATGCTGCTTCAATGTCATCATTTATTTTTTCCTTTGCTTTTTTTCTGACCAAAAAATAATCCTGCAGCCAAAGGGCGATTTAGTCATAACTGCCTATTTCGAGGAGAAGGAGTAATCAGAACTGCAAGGATTCAGCATAGGTTATTAGTTTGATATAGTTTTCCTTAAATATGTCCCCGTTCTACTTTCAAAGACAATTGTTTTTGGGTATAAGCATTTTTCCCATTGCTTATTGTTTTCCTACTTCCTTTACGAGCAAGTTTCCAGACGGTCATGCCTCTGACCTGCAGACACAAGGTTATCTGGGTCATCTGCACACCTCAGGGCAGACTGCAACTGTTTCTCTCCCAAACAATACCGTCTCATATGCGAATGCTACAATAACACAGACTGTATTGTTTGACAGTCTTGTCTGTATTTAGATGTCAGGCATACCTGTGGGGCGATACACTCGGAGAAGATGTGATAGCAAAAAATAAATAATAATATTCTCTTGCACATTCCAATCTGAATGCTTTGACACGTTACATTTATGTCCATAATTTTTCAAAGACATCCAAAGATGGATGGATGGATGGATGGATGGATGGATGGATGGATGGATGGATGGATGGATGGATGGATGGATGGATTTGCCTTTATTAGTCTCTCACTGGAGAAATGTACATTTCACAGCAGCAAAGTGATGAAAGGAATGAAAAAGTAGCATTTTTTTTTCTTGATGCAACACTAGTTATTTTTCAACCAAAACTACAAATCATTCCATTTATTATTGCAGCATAAATGGCTAAATGCAAGCATATTTTTTGTTGTTATGGCACAAAAACATATGATGCGATGATTTGAATTACATACAACATAAACGTTAAAATTAAAATGAAGTAAGACTTTGTAAATGACAAATAAGATGAAGGAAATAACTACAAATTATTATAAGAAAATACAATACTGGATGAAAGTACAATACAAGTGCATGTATAATACAATACAATACATATTGATTTATTAAGCGCTTTAACAATAGCTGAAGCTGTAACAAAGCGCTTAACATGGACAGCTATCATATACACTAAATAAAGCAGGCACAAAGCTAGTAGAAAGCACCAGGGGGTAAAACCAAGATCAAGTCAGAATCATGCTGAGTAACTCAGTCGAATGTCAAAGAGTACAAAAGAGTTTTGAGATGGGTTTTAAAGATGGGCAGCGAGGGGGCTTGCCGAATGTTCAGTGGTAGAAGAGTGGGACCAGCAACGGAAAAGGCTCATTCCCTTCTGAGCCTCCATTTAGTTTATGGGACATTTAATAATGTCTGGTCAGCAGACCTGAGGTGCCGGGAAGATGTGTAGAGGTGGATGAGCTCGGAATGGTAAGGTCTGCATAGGTGTCAAAGTCAAGGCCAGGGTCCGGCCCGCCACATCATTTTATGTGGCCCACGGGAGAAAATCGTGTGTGTCAACTGTCATGATCCTTGCTGAGTCCTGTACCCAAATGTCGAATTTTCATGGGCAAGAACTAACATTGAGGTTTTACATCAGCCCTCCGAGGGAAGCCGTAACTCTGATGTGGCCTGCGACAAAAAAATGAGTTTGACACTCCTGTTCTAAGTGATCCAGAGGGAGAATAATGTAGAGGCAAGAAGCTATTCATCTCCATTTTACATTTTATAATGTTTTTCCTCCTTCATGTGAAAATTGTGGCCCTGTATGGATGTTTCATAGACCTTGACCGCACACAGGGCAATTATTTATTTAGATCTGCCCATATTGTCCGCTGCAATTTTGAGGTGGCTTGACACTTTAAATTCAGTCATGCTAGTTTCACATTAATATACTCTCTGCACATACAGGACATTAAGGGCACAAACACCATTTGCAGGGGCTTTAAAGCCAATATTGCAGCTTTGAAGTTTGCATTTTTGAAAAAACCCATGCATCACCATGTCTTTGTGGGTGCCACTTTCACCATCTTACATGAAACGAAAATTCTTAAGTGCCAAAGTGCTAGTGAAATTCGACATTTTAAAGAGCTTAAAGTTTCTCATAGATTTACACGACGATAATTGAAAATTAAAATTTGCAAGAAAGTCCAGAAATGTTGGTCCTCCCCTGCCGCAATGTGACAACTGAGACCTAAAGAACTATTAGAATGATAAGAAAAGTACAATCACTCAATCATTCATTTTATGTCTATTATAACCAATTGAGTGTTTGAACAATAAGTTACAAAATAAGCATTGAAATGAGTTAACGACTGTGAATCAACCATTAAATTAGCTGACCACCTAATTTGACGGGAACATAATATGCCTGTGAAGTGTCACGGATCTGCAGTGCTTAAACTGTGTGTTGTATTCTTCACAAATACACTTTTTTTAAACGTTAAAGGCTCAAAATTAGCAAACATGATGTCTGGGACACACCAAAGACTTCTTTTTCCTTCTGACTCAGATTCAAGTCACTGTGTGTGGCAGATAAGGATCACTTGATGTCACCCTTGGTGTCAAACTTGAGTGTGGCAAACTCAATCCATGAAGATACTATTCTTCAGATGGGAAAAGAAAGCTTGTCCTGTTTGATGGGTATGTGGATGCAATCTCGTTTTGGATCAAAGTGTCCCAATTTGTTCAATGACCCATTAAAATTCTGCCCTGAATTCTGCTAAGAATCTGCAGCCTTGAAGAATTGACATTTGCTGGTCTCCATTCGTTTTCCATTCACTCTGACTGAGATTGAGCAATTTTGCAAAGAATGGTCCAAATTATCGTCTCGTCATGCATATAGCTTTACTTCAAAACTACAAAGTGTTGCAGCTGCAATTGCAGTATAGGGTGCTTCTATAAACCCTGACTACGAAGCCCTGAAAAATACCACACTCAAAGTTGGAAAAATGGGAAGTATAATTTCGCTTCACCACGATCTGCCTAACTCATTCAGTGCCATACCCCAATTTACGTATTTGGGAATTGAAAATTTGACGTGGAGCGCCATTCCCGAATTTGTTTGGGTTGTGGTTTTTCTTGTGGGGGGGTGGCAATTAAGTGCTGGCAATGTTTTTCCCTCCCACGAGGGGACAGAGTTTGTATTTTGTACATTTTAGGCTCAGATAACTCCATACCAATACAACTTAGGAATTCACTGAACAGAGTCCAAGGTTTCTAATGCTGTATCGAATGCTTATGTAGGCCTAAAACGCAATATTCAGCGAGTCCTGGAATTCGAGTGACAATGACAAAAACCCTGGCCCTAGAGTGGACACATTTTTGCACGTCTGTCAGTGAATGAGTTCATTTCGTATATCAATTCATATTTACAACAAAATTGGCATGTCAACCAGCACCAAGGAAGAGCAGTTGACTTTAGATAGCCAACTTGATCTACTATAGCCGATACTTGACAACTTGAAAATATGACAATATGACTGAGCCCATGCTGGCAGCAACATTTGAGATATAATCAAGAAAAATAAGTAAAGTGAGGTAGCTCCAATATAAATACATACTGTAATTAAATACCTTTTATCCATGCGCAAAGACAGGAAGAGTAGTTCTGCATTCATTATTGAGAGTTCAAGAGTTCATTGGTTCAATGTGACAGAGTAAATATTCTGACAAGTAGTCATCTACAAGTGGTAAAACAAAATTAATGAAATAAAGGAAATATATGACAATCTCCGAAGCCAGACAACACCAAATCAAGAAATTAGGAGAATGGTTGATGCATGTGTAGCGGTAACGGCAGACTTACTGCACATAATGAGATTCCACCTAAAAGAAGATGAAGGTGATTTCGATGCTATGGCAGAAAACAAAAAATTGCATGTGCTGCTCGATAATGAATATGCCAAGTCCATATATGGTTCCACTGTCTCCAAGCTTAGAACACCCAGTGTCAACCACTCGGAGCACATGTCCGAGTCACCTAACATTTCAGTCAAGAGGGCAGAAATGGCGGCTCTATTGGCTGCAAAGCAAGGCGAGATTGAAGTGGAAGAGGCTGTTGAAGCTCAACGTCAGCGAGACATCAAAGTCATGAAGGAAAAGTTTGGTGTGTTGAGGAAGAGGAAATGATAGAACGATATGTCACCAGTATCCCCATACATACCAAAGAGAATGATACATTGCCTTTCCACCACCATGACCCATGGCTAAACCGCTAACTGAGACATTGGTTCAAACATTACAGGAATCACTAGTTTTGAGTCATCTTCCAAACCCAGAGCCTGCAGTATTCTCAGGAGATCCTCTGGAATTTATTGAGTGGCGTACAAGCTTCAAAGCTTTGATAGCGAGGCGGTGCTCAAATCCTGCTGATCGATTGTATTATTTACAAAGGTACATAGCAGGGGAGGCGAAGTCTTGTCTGGAAGGCAGCTTTTATTGAAGAGACGACGAAGCCTATCAACAAGCATGGGATCGACTCAACACCAGATATGGTAATTCCTTCATTGTGCAGAGTGCCTTCAGAGAAAGGCTCAATGGATGGCCAAAGATTGGTGGGAAGGAATAAACCAAATTAAGAGAATCGATGACTTCCTGCAAACTTGTAATAATGCTATGCCACACATAAAGGGTTTGCAAGTTTTGAACGACTGTGAGGAGAACCAAAAAATACCGCTAAAACTACCACATTGGGTGACATCCAGGTGGAACCGTCACGTCACTGAGCAGCCAGATGAAGGTAACGATCATCCACGTTTCCATAACTTTGTGTCGTTTGTATCAAAGGAAGCACGCATTGCTTGCAATCCAGTGTCGTCTCTATACGCCTTGAGACGATCTACTGAAATGACAGCAAGAGGAGGTAGGGACACAAAAGCTAACACATTTGCTACAAAGTTGAGAATCCCATACCCACAAATCTATACAACAAAGCAAGCAACCAATGAAAACAATCTACAAAGTACCAAAAATTCAGGCATGTGTATCTGCTGTGGAGAAGAACACTCTCTACATAATTGTAAGAAGTTTATGGGAATGTCTTCAGACGAAAAGAGAATAAACGTCTTCCAAAATGAGCTATGTTTTGCATGCCTGAGAAAGGGTCACAGTTCCAAGCAATGTAGAAATAGAACAATGTGTGGAGTATGCCAAAAGAGTCATCCAACCGCATTACATGAAGATCGTTTTCCAACAGAGACGCCTTCAACACAAAACACCACCGAAGAAAACACATGACACGGAAGTGATAATGACCAAACATTATAAATAAAGTATCGAAGACGATTTTAAGAAAAACACATGTACAAAGGTTCACATAGAAATGTTAAACACTTTTACAGAACAACAAGTCCAAATAAATTACATTTTTGTTGTCATGACAACAAATGACAAGATACCCGCCAGTTCCAAGCACCACCTTAATGTCTTTATTTTTTTTCAGATCCACTGCACACATTCATCTTGAGACAGATCTTTTATGCGAATGCAAAAATTGTTCTCTGGGTTATTTTCTCTGCATTGTGATTGACACCATTTTCCATGGCACCATTAAAACTTTTACATCAATGATGAGATGTGGGCACATTATACATGGAACACGGTTATTTCTGATTAGCATGCAACTTAAAATCTATATTGGCTTCCTTGCCTCTTTAGGTAATTTGGGCATGTAATATTTTTAGCCACCCCCCAGATTGTTTTTTTAAACAACCCCGCTCCCACTTAAAAAAAAACATGTTTGTTGCGATTGTTCGGACAGTTCTGTCAATTAGTGCATATATAATTATAGGAGTGTTGGGGAGAATATCTCAGTTTTATAATCAGTCAGTCAATTTGAATTGTGAAAATAGTGAGTGAGTTCAAGCGTCGGCTGTACTCAGTCTGAGCAAAGGTCCATTTTCCCTCTGCTTTCTTCTGTTTTTCTTTTGCCCCAATCCTAATCTCTTGCAGGTATTTGCTTATTCTTCAAAACTTCCTCTCTTCATCTCCTCGTCATGAGCACTTTAGTTTGCCTCATTATGGGTGGCAAACTGAAAAGTAGAGGTGGAGGAAGCAGCTGGGGAGTGAGGTGGTAGGGGGGCTTGTGGGAAGACATTAAAAGTGCTATATATAGGATGGAACGTGGGTAGCGATCATATTGACAGCAATGGCACTTGATTCCTTTCTGAATCAAAAGAATAGGAAAGTGAAGGAGTATGACGGGAACAGACATTAAATAAAAAAATAAAACAAATATTACTTCCTGTGTCTCTGTGCAAAAACGACAGCACACATGATTGATATATGTATAAAATGATGCGACCCTTCTGCTCCAGGATTGAGGAAAATGCTTTTGAAGCTAAGCTGTTTTGTATTGTTAAAACAAACTTGTATTTAACTTAAGGTGCACTATTTATCTCCTCTATTTGATATTAAAAATGCTGATCATCTCACATTGCATTCATTTTTAACATTCATTCATGTTAGGTCTTCAGTTTGGACTTTTCAACGACCATTGTAGTTTCATTCCTTATGCCCTGTTTATGTCAGCTTCAGGTTACAGATTCTTTGCGATTTTTTGTTCTTTCTTTCAATGTATGCACAATCAATAGATCCCTCCCCTGAGTACAGTCATAGTTATTAAACAATCAATAAGGCTATTCTCATTACAGTTACTTCAGAATCAATGCTGGATTCAGATTACAACTCCTTGGTGAACCAATATCTGCAATATTCTAATGAATTTCACTTACATTATCGGTTGAACTGAGAATTGTCTTGACAAGCCATTGATCAATGAAGTGTCTGTGATCAACATTAGATCACATGATCAGTATTATGTGTTTGTGATTTCCATCCATAAACCTTCTCTTCATGTACACGCACAACAGACTCTTGCCTATTGAATCCGAACAATGTTGGTGCATTGAATGGACAGTTTGAAGAAATTTTCAATGCTCATTCATTTTCAAACCTCAATTAAATACCCCCAATAAATCATACAAGTGAATAATAAGTTTAATAAATGATGGCGGAAGTGACACAACAGCACCCAGTGAGGCACCAGCATCAAGCAGTCAATCAGAGCCCTGAAAAATATAGAGTGGTGAGTCACATCTCATTTATAGTTCCGATTAACTAGGAATTCTACAGTATATTAATATTTCACTTTGTTTTCCTTGTACTGCTTTGTGGTGTGCTCAAGTCTTCTTCTTTTCCTTTCGGCTTTTCCCTTCAGGGGTCGCCACAGCGAATCAATGTCCTCCATCTATCTCGGTTTTCTTGCATCCTCTTCTCTCACACCAGCTCCCTTCATGTCCTCTTTGACCACATCCATAAACCTCCTCTTCGGTCTTCCTCTCGGTCTCCTGCCTGGCAGTTCAATGCTCAGCATCCTTCTCCCGATATAGTCACTCTCTCTCCTCTGGACATGTCCAAACCATCTCAGTCTGGCCTCTCTGACTTCCTCTTCAAAGCCTCTAATATGAGTTGTGCCTCTAATATACTCTGTGGTGTGCTCAAGTAGTTCCCCTTAATTGTTGTGAGCCTACATTTTAGTGTTGTTCTTCAAGTGACATTTTGTCAACTGAAACCCATGAGATTTTAAGTTGCTCATAAAATAATTGAGACTAAAAAGTGGCATCACCTTGTTCATTTTGTTATTTTTCTGAACACACACACACACACACACACACACACACACACACACACACACACACACACACACACACACACACACACACACGCACACACACACACGCACCTTAAAGAGAAACAAAAATGTGATTGTACAGAATGTGTTTAGTAATTTGCAAAAAACTGCCATAAAGATGCAATTCATTTTCTGGGCTGTTCCGTCTGCTCGATATGACAGAGGTTTATCGACAACAGGCCAATAAATGGAGAGCATGAGGAAAATTGAAGATGAGTAATAAAATCAATCAGGAAAATCTTTGACAGTCACGAAGAATCTTGCGAGCCAAGTTTCCTAACTGTGTGAAGCCACATGCAGTTGAATAGGTTGATTACATAAACAGGCTCAGAGATGTAAGGCCAGAATAGAAATCAAAATGGAGAAGGTGGAATTGAAAACAGAGGCAAACCGTGGATAAAAGAAACAACAAAGACTGTGTTAATTCATTTGGAAGGTGGAAATTAAAACATTAATGATCCAATTATCGAAACAAACACTTTGAGATTGAACTTTGATGGATGCACATAATGAAATGGAAATGCAGGTAGACAGAAAGCAGGCACACAGACAAATTAAATTAGAAACAATCACATTAGCTATTGTTCTCGAGATATGTGCAGTGCTAATACACGAAATGCAATTGTAATGCATTGTGATGTGCAACATTGCAATTGCATAGATTCTGACAAACTATGTTCATATGAGTTCAGGTTTCACAGCTTCTGCAATTCCCTATTAGGTATGGGTACATTTTATCATTTGAGCCACACATATCCCTGCATGACTACTGTAGATTTTGTGCGGGTGTACGGATTTCTTGGTGCTGTTGCTGGGAGGAGGTGGGCGAGTAAGCCAGGCTCGCCTCAGGCCAAGCATTCTCTGTTTCAGTCATGCATCAGTTCTAGGGAACCAGGGATATTGATACCAGTACTTCTGGATATTGACCAGTGTCACGTTTTGCAAGGTGGTGATGGCAGTTGTGGATCCCAAAAAGCAAGCAGGAGGGAGCAGCGGATTGTATTGGAGAAATTGCATTATCATAAAGTCAACGGGCACAAAATCTCAAACGTTAAAATCATTTGAACAGAAAAATACCAAAAGGTATCAAAAGAAAAACCAAGAGTAAAAGTCTGCCAAGGTCAAACAACACATGCACAGCATACAAAGCATACAATTGCATACAAAGCATTCATCAATGACCCGACCGCGAATGGTCGTGCCAGGGATCCTTTTGAGTGTCACTGATTGGGAACGACCAGCACCTGCGAGGCAGCAGTCAGGGCTGACAGTGCTACCCGTTGGTCGGCAATCCGAACGTGGCAGTCCGCCACTGATCGGGACGACGAGCACCTGTGCAGGTGCAGGCGGGGCCGACAGCGACACCCGTTGGTCGCCAAGCAGATCATGACAACCAGCACCAAGATGCCTATTCCCAAGTGTGCATGTACTACTTTCTTCAAGTGTGCTTAAATGACGGTTCTCTTAGATGACAGTTTAAGAATACACTTTTGCCTAATGTCTCCAAGGAGCTAACAAATGGACGGAACAAGCCGTAGCATTCTCCTTACCAGTTCAGGCAGTAATTAACCATGGACTGTTGAAATCATTGGCTGTGACAAGTGATTTTGAAGACTTGGGCAGAACTACTTGAGAGACTCCATTGTGCAAATGCACACAACTCAATTTGAACTACACAATATCAAGTCCATTTGAGTAATGACAGCCAATGACCTATTGTGTGCAAACAACCTAATAGCTCTCCTTTCAAAATAGGCTATGTTTTATAAAATGAACATAGTACACACTTGCGAATGACAGCAACAACTGCTTGGGAAATAGCTGCAGCAACAAAACTCTGAAGAATCTCCAACCTCTCCAGATTTTTTTTGGTTCACTCATAACCAGAACTGGGATAAAACACATTGTATACATGTCTATATTTATTAACTTCACTAAATCGGCTCACTGCAAAATGTTTAATCAAATTAAAAACCCTTCTAATTAATCATTGACAGGTGCCATGCAACTTGAACCTAGTTCAAATTGCACTAGTTCACTTTAACTACAGTTCAAGAATGCATTTTAACTTATTATTTTCAGACTCAATAAAAGCCCAAAAGGAGGCAGATTCTTTATAATGTGAAAACAGTTTTTGGATTTGGCCCATGTTAAAAAGTTGTCATGAATCCTTTCTCTTTTATACTTTTTCAGTTAGTTCTGGATCAGTAGTCAGCAAGTCACCTTGCTGCTACAATGGATAGTTTTTGCTCCATGCATGTGCACAATATATGTTTTAGCACCTTCTCCCGTCAAGTAGATGCTTTGGTTGAGGCAAAGTGCTCCACTATCCGAGGTTTGGTTCTGCCTAAAATGTCTTCCTGTTACAGCGAAGTCCTCCAATGGCTTTGTCACCAAACATTGCCTTTTGCTCATCTACACCTGCTCAGTGTAGAGTTTCTTGAGAAGAAAATTGTGACAAAATTGCCACTGTCTAAAAAACATTTACTGTAAAGCGAATCCACTTAAGTCTATTTTATTGTTATTCTGTTGTAAAACAATTTCATGTGAGAGAAACATTTGGCCTTTGGATTCTACAGTTGTTCCCACATGACTGCTTGTGAAGTGCATACATCCGTTTACTGATGGCAAAAAAGATGCTTGAACATTATAACGAAAGAGCTGCATCCTTTCTGCCAGAGCGGCCACTTAGGACTTGATGAGAGTGAGAACATGTCTATCTTCGTGGTTTTATGAGTAGATGACTCCCTTTCTAGACATTCATAAGCACCTTTAGTGCATTAATCATGACGTTCAAATCTTAATAGGTAATTCAAGATGACAGCTTTAACAGATGCAAACTTTTAAACTTCAAATGGCTGCTGACATACTTGTGAACAGGCAGGAACCATGGTCACGTATGTGTTTTAACTTCTAAATTTTACATGGATTATCAAAACATTTCTTTCACTGAAGAGGTACTCCGTGCGAGCACCAAGATGTCCACCCCCCACTTTCAACCTAAGAATGCTAAAAGGTGCATGGCTTCACCTTCACTACAATATAATTCATAAACTGTGTTTGTCAGCAATAAAAAATGGTGCGGTATGGTGAAATCCTGTTGTGTTAAATTCTCCATGAAAAACAGAGTTCTGCTCTCGCAAAGTCGCAACTCAGGAAGCTCTCGATGCGTTGGAACAGAAACATGGCATTGTTTGATTTCATGTGAATCGGACAACTGAAGCACACAATCAATCAGTTACCACAAAAAGTACTGATTACTTATACATATCATCTTTGTGTGGGGCCTTCCTTGGCAGTAAACTTGACGGATACTTTATTTTCAAAGTAGTCCAAAGTGTCTGTGTTTGTGTATCTGGAGTAAAGTGCATGTACGTATTTATTGCCCTGCGTGCGTAAAGAAAATTAAAGTAGATTTTTTTTAACACTGTCGTGTGTCACGATGCTGGAATATATTGAAGGTTATGAGAAACAATTGGGAGCTGAATGGATGAAACAAAATTGGGAGAGTATAGTGCAAGGTCTGGATTTATTTTGAAAATAATTTTCATGATTTTGCTTCTATACTCAATCAGTCTTAAGAAATACAGTGTGTGAATTGCATCCAACTTGCATGTGGTTTGCTCAACTTCAATGAATGTGACTTTGTATTTGTCAATGTAACCGTCCCAAACCACGTCATGCACAGACGGACCTCTCGGTTTATCAAGGATATACTTCCATTTTGTTGAAGACTGCCTGACTTGAGTGTTTCATTGCATGGTTAAAAAAAAAGTTACCACCGGCATGTTAACTTCCGTTGTCTCCATATGGAAATGTTTTACGTTTCCTGCACAGTTGGTGGCGGTATGCACCAAAGAGCTGTCATCCGCCAATAAAAATGTACATTTCCCGACAATGGAAAATGCCCTTGGTTGGCACAGCACAGTCTTCCAAATTCCCAAATACAGTTAACTAGACTTGTGCTGCATAAAAATGAGGAAGCACCAATTGGGTGCATGTGTGCTGATGTCTGAAGATTACGCCGCTTACATAAAGAAATCAAATAAAGCCAATTTGAACCAAATTAAATTAGGATTGTTGCTAAAGCATATACCTATGCATGGGGCTAAATCAGCAGTCATTCATGTAGTGAGTGGATGAGTGTACGATATATGCATGGGTGTTGTGAGTTGTAAAAGAGCCCAACCATCTTTTTTTGTGTACCCAACCTTAATTAACACAATATTTCCTAGACACACCTAAATCACACCATCAACAGTATAAGCAAAACACAGTTAGCAACTTGGCAACTCCTACAGAATCGCAAGGGCCTCGAGGTTGAAAAAGGAAAAAAAACATGATAATCATACATATTTTTCATGCATCTTTTGTATTTGCTCTCATTATTTGCCTTTTTTATGTTGCTCCGGATATGTGTGTGTCAACTCATGCGGTTCCAACGTTAGACAGAACTGCACAGTTTACCAAAATAGAAATTATAGTAGCAATGCCTTCACAAGTACGGAGTCAAAACAACACAGGAGTTTGACTGCCCTTGCTCACCTCCACCCACTCTGAGGTAACTCCGCCATCACTCACAGAGAACAGACACAGTTTCAGAATTAGACAGTGTTGGATAGCTCCATAAAGAGGGAGGAAAAAACGTGCGGTGAAGTGGTGTTTATGTTCGTGTGTGCGTGTGTGTGTGTGTGTGTGTGTGTGTGTGTGTGTGTGTGTGTGTGTGTGTGTGTGTGTGTGTGTGTGTGTGTGTGTGTGTGTGTGTGTGTGTGTGTGTGCGTGCGTCTGTATGTGTGCATGCGTGTATGTGTGTGATGTGATGAGACACAGTTTATAGTCCTATAAAGTCCTTGAGGACAAAAGTCTCACAATGCTGCTTGGTGAAAGGCCAAAACGGAAGACAAAACATGAGATGGAAAAGACTGAGTTATGAGCTTCATTTGGAATGTCAAGATGACAAATAAAAATATGTCTAATTTTCTACTGCTATTTCAAGGAATATTGAAATCTCCTTTCACAATCGAAACATATTGTAGTAGTATAGTGACATTGGATTGGATTGGATATGCCTTTATTAGTCTCACAGTGGAGAAATTTACATTTCACAGCAGCAAACATTAATGTTTCGTACAATTTTATGATATGTCTGAATATTGGTTCAACCTTCTTTTGCGCACGTTATATATCCTGCCTGTGCCTGCGTTGGGCACTGTCACGCAGATTTGACTCTTTGACTACTTTACATTTTCTGAAGGGGCAAGCATGAGTCTAAATGTTTTTTTTTGTCTGATGGGACTGTCCTGTTAACCACAGTCAGGTGGTACATTATGAAGTTTTGCCAAGGTTTCTCTGCACTCATCACCTGCAGTCAGTCATAGCTGTTAACCACTGTGTCTAACATATTTGTATAGATATTATGAAGTATTAATTAGATTAATCCATTTGAATTTTGACGAGTGGTATCTCGTGGCACTATTATGAGACTGAATTTGTGTTTCCCAATGCTTTTAGGCATTGTGCTTCCGGTTGTGTGAGGCACTTTGATTTGCCATATATATGAAAGGTGCAATAAAATTATAGATTACAAAGCAACAGCAGTTTAGTATAAAGTATTCTGAAATAATGATGCCTAATTTTTATAACACTGAGCACATTTTCATATTTTAAAATAACTGAAATGAAGAGATGGATTCTCAACCTTTGTCTTGAATCACTGTTTTCGGGTAAATACTTTGCTTTCTTTGAGTTCTTAGAATCCCAATACCTTCAATCTTTGCGATGTTGAAAATATTTTTGTTGATACGCATTACTTCATTTTCAGAACGCCGCACAAGCAAACAGCACGATCAGTGTTTTTCATTAACATTCAGGACATACAAGTGGAGGGTAGAAAATGAAGGTTGTACCATATGCACTCTCACGCACAGCGACACACTCACTGCTCCTGAACCACTAAATTTTGTTTCCGTGTACTGTTGCCTGAGTTTGGTGTCCTTTTGATCTTGTGAAGATGCTTGATGGCAGTTTTAGATGAACAATGCAATGTTAGGGACATAACTGAAACTCATTCGTAAACATTCAGCTGTCATTCCCCATTCAAATACGTGATTTTACGCATTACTTTCATTAACTTTCTCAATCACATATCGACATACTTTGTGTGAGTTGTGTGTGTGAGAGAGAGAGAGAGAGAGAGAGAGAGAGAGAGAGAGAGAGAGAGAGAGAGAGAGAGAGAGAGAGAGAGAGAGAGAGAGAGAGAGACTAACACCGAATGAAGTTCTGAACTATGACCCGACAACCAGCTGCAGCTGACTGGCCCTGGAGGTGACAGACGACCTTTATACAACTTTTATATTGGTTTTTCTCTTAAGATCTGACTTTTGTTTGTCACATTAAGTATTTCCTGTGTGTAGAATTTTTGGTGCAGTAGTTGGTTTATCGTTCAGCAATATCACTCAAAGTTCTTCTCAAATTGCATTAGAAAATTCAGATTAAAATGCATTTAAAAACATTGATGTTTTGTTATTTCATGGCGGCCCGGTAATCGAGTGGTTAGACCGCCGACTTCACAGTGCAGAGGCCGTGCGTTCAAGAACCAGTCCGGCCTACCTGTGGAGTTTGCATGTTCTCCCTGCGTGGGTTTACTCTGGGGCCTACAGTTTCCTCCCACATTCCAAAAACATGCGTGGCAGGCTGATCGAACACTCTAAATCACAGGTGTCAAAGTCAAGGCCCGCGGGCCAAATCCGGCCCGCCACATCATTTTCTTCGGCCCGCGAAAGCAAATCAAACTTGTTAAATTCCATGATGATTGCTAAAATCCGAGCCAAAATGTCATATTTTTGGATGTCAACCACAATAAAAGTCATTATTCTTGACTTCAGATTTGAAAACGAGTTATTCATTAATTTGTTGTGTGCTCTATATGTAATATTTGAAGGGATTTAAACATTCTAATGGGTTCCCCAAATTCATAACGGCCCTCGAGAGGAAACCATAACTACAATGTGGCCCGCGGCAAAAAATGACTTTGACACCCCTGCTCTAAATTGTCCCTAGGTGGGAGTGTGAGAGTGAATGGTTGTTTGTCTCTGTGTGCCCTGCAATTGGCTGGCAACCAATTCCGGATGTCCCCCGCCTAGTGCCGGAAGACGGCTGGGATAGGCTCCAGCACCCCCGTGACACTAATGAGGAATAAGCGGTACGGAAAATGGATGGATGGATGTTATTTCATTTTCATTGGAATTGCTCCACCCTGCACTATATGCCCATTATTAATGTTTATCATTGTTTTCCATGGTCATATATGACATCTAACCATACAAATAAAAAAAAGTAAACAAATCAGGCATTTTATGACATACATATTTTTTTCTTACCAATTAATGCCATGTAAACCACAACGAAACTTTGGCCACATATGACATTGAGGCATCTGCTACCACTCTCAACTCACATGGCCGCATCCAGTCGGAAGAAATACTACAGAGACTCTGATGTGTTAAATCAAGGATTTTAAGCGTATATTCTAGGATTAATGGAGATTTGAGATTTGTGCGTAGGAGAAGTTACAAATCTGACCCATGGGCTTTCTATTTCCTGAAAATGATAAGTATCTCCACAGACCACTGTGAAAGAAAGTGACATTACAAGATACTTGAGAGTGTGAATAGATATCTGAATAATAATATGAGTAATAATCAATACTTCATCTGGAATCACAGCCATTGAGAAGTCTCTGATTCTTTTGTCATTCTCTCAAGACCTCTTCCATTTTTGATTTTCTTGTTTCACTCGTCCATACTCACCTCCCTCCCCGAGGGCAGCAACAGCTACACTCTCTATCTCCCTGAAGGTCTACTGTCAAATACCCGCTTACCTCTGCACTGTGTGCGTGTATGTGTGTGTGCGTGTGTGTGTGTGTGTGTGTGTGTAAAGCTCTTTGCCAGTCTGCCCTACGTCACTGGGATTTGACAGTTTTACTTGACTCTGTCTTTTGGGGAAACACACATTGGGATAGGAGGGAATAGAGAAGAGTTTACTGTGTTGAGGAGAGTCGGTCGGTGTCTGGGTAAATTGCAGAATCTTGTGCAAACCAAGGTAACCTATGAGAATTCACAGTTTGGCTGGAGTTCAGTAAATCCTAGATATTTGAGGGGACCAATGCGTTTGAAATGTGTGCAGGGCATAGTGGATATTGTATGTAAACGGTTTAAGTTCATGTATAAGCTCAATGGTTCCCAAAAATATCGAGAACAAAAAAAATGTAGGAATCTTAAATGATGATTTTATCTCACTTCTGGGCCTCTTTAATTTAACAACAAATCTGATGTACTGGACTGATAAGAAGCACAACTTTTTCTGTTGTACAAATAAAAAAAAAATACTATACTTGCCAACTTAGGCCATGAACTTGTTCTGATTGTCTCGAAATGAGAAATCGAAGTCTCCCTTGCGAGATTGTTACTTGCTATAAAGCAAAATTTAACAGGACGCAATATTGGATTATTTTGTTATGATAAAACATCTTTATGTTGTTAAACAGATTAAGAAGAGGACATAGTCTTTCAGTATCATATTAATAAATCAATAAATAAATGGTCTTCGTATCATGGTTGCTGCAAAGATGTTTGGAGGATGAAAAATGAAAAGGGCTCACACTGAATTAGAAGATATGCCTTCAGGCGTAACAGTACACCAGGCCCAGATTTGTCTTTGTCCTAGGCTAGCATTAAGAACGCTGCTTGCCCGTTATTCCGCTCAACAAAAATAGATAGTATGCTTACACGCAAACAATTCTTTTGTCAGCCTTCAGTTATTCGGATTATAAGGCATTGGATGACTCAAAATGGGTCAGACGGTGATTTAAACACCACTCAATGGCTTCAGGTTGTCCCGGGCTAACAAAGACGTGCTTCTCGTCAGGAAAATTAATGCTCAAAATGCTGAAGCATATTTATGGGTAACTCTCCAATATTAACCCATTCACCGCCATTTACAAATCTAGTCGGGAATTGAAAATACGACGTAGAGCGCCATTCCCGAATTTTTTTTGTTTTTGTTTTTTCATGCTTGGGTGCCAAAAAAGAGCTGGCCATGGCCACTGTTCTTTCTTTTCCACAAGGGGGCAACATTCCCCTTTTTTCCATGTTAGCGCTTTGTTCCAGCTTCTGCTGATGTTAAAGTGCTATATAAACCAATATGTATGTATTGCATTGTATTTTGGATAGACACCCTCATTTCAAGCTTCTATAACTCTCGACCCAGATAATTTAGGAATTAACTCTTTTTTCTCATGACAGAAGAGAGTCTACACATTGAATGTTTATGTAGTCCTAAAACTCAATATTCTGTGGGTCCTGGATTTCAAGTGACAATGACAAAAACCCTGGCACTGGAGTGGAAATATTTTTGCACGTCTGGCAGTGAACGAGTTGAGAAAAAAAACCATATTGGGCAAATAAATGGTTGCCATATCATTTGCTTAGCTTTCAATAAGTAAATAAATTGTTGAGAATTTTGGCTGTTGAAGCCCCACCGCGGTCAGCATCTGGATGACTTGTGGGGGTCCTTGAGGAAGAAACAAAAACACAATTACTTCCAAAAGGGTAAACTCAGTTTTGCCAATCACATTCTACACAAAACTCAGTCTGAGATGCAGTTTGGAGTATGCATGTTACTAAATATGCCCCTCAAAAAAATCCTTTTAAAGTTTTGTGTCTCAATAAAAATGTCACGGTTTGCGAGGTGGTGATGGCGGGTTCGGATCCCAAAAAGCAGGCAGGAGGGAGCAGGAGGTTGTTTGACAAATTGTATTAAAATAAAGTCAGCAGGAACAAAATGTAAAACATCAAAATGATCTGAATGGAAACAATACAAAGTAGCAAAAGAAGACCAAAAGTAAAAGTCCGCCAAGGTTAAACAAACACGTACACGATGCATGCTGCAACCAAGCAGCAAACAAACAATGAACCGGCACCGGATGGTCGTGCCGGGTGTTCTTTTAAATGTCAATGATTAAACGACCGACACCTGCGAGGCTGCAGGCAGGGCTGACGTCGCTACCCGCTGGTCGCCAATCTGATCGGGACGACCAGCACCTGTGAGGTGTAGGCAGGGGCGACAGCGCCCCCCCGTTGGTCGCCAACCAGATCATGACAAAAAAATGTATGTCAAGATTTTCAACAAAATCCAGTGGGCGCATCAGCATAACAATAATTGCACACAGTATTGGTGGTAATACAACAATGAGTTTAAACTTTCAAGTCTCGCTCAAAATCTCACTATATACTTACGATAGCCGCTCATTGTTCCAAATGAGCACATTTTCATTTAACTGACAGCAGAAGCCTGATAAAATGTGGGGGAGAGAAATCTATTTACATCAATGCACAGTACTGCCATAATTAAAAATGAGAATGTGTTGCAAAAATATAAATAAAAATGACCGCCTTATGTACAACCAACCAGAGAGACCATGCACAGGCCGCATACAAAACATGCCATCGAAGCACAGTTCCCTGACAGACTTGGGTTGTCACAAAGATGATGAGGTCAGCTATTTCGGGGTGGAGGTGGATCTTGATTCACAATGACAGCCCTGACAGACTCCCCACAAGTAAACCAGCCTCCCACTGGACTCTACTCCCTGAGTACAAGTGTCCAACGTCACTGACAGAGTTCCAGACAAATTGGTCGTGAAAGGCTATATTCCATCAATATTTACCATGGCCCATTTGTAAGCAGAGGTGTTTAAAATTTGCACACAGACCAGAGAACGTATATAACAAATAATAGAGAGACGTCAAAGAATTATTAAGAGTTCTGTCATGTGATATGGGTTAATATTGATTTGAAATGTATTCATGTAAAAAAATATTATTTTGATTCTGACATGCATTGAAACATCCATCAAACTCTTACGACATATTGAGCTATCCAATGCCCAATATGAGAGAAAATGGCTTCCTGTTTTTGGTTGCTTTGCTGTTCACATGCGGACACGGCCTTGTGTTCTTCGCCAGTGGATGGAGATCAATTCGACGTAATTCTAGGGTGTATATGTCACATCCCGCATACAGTACCTTTGGATGGAACAAATGTAATACACACAAACACATGCACACACACACACACACAAAGTGGAGGTACACGCATGGCATAGCTGCACTTGTCGTGGGTAAATATGAGCACCGAGAAAACCTTGAGAAAAAAGGAGGCCCACCACACCGCCCGAACCCCTATTTCCCCGGTCACAGCTTGTTCGTGATGGGATCAGACATGAAACAGATTCATTTGCATACTTACCTAATGTTTTTCTTTCCCACATATTATACGTCATTCATTCAGTGTAAGATCACAGGCCACCCACGCACATGAGTAATGGCTTATTTAATTTATTTTTTCTCTCTCAACTACGTGTAGCAAAACCTCTCCCTTCATAGAATGCGGATCACAGTAGATTGTTGAAGTATTTCATTTCTTCTTTTCAGAAGAGGAAAAAAAACAAAAGCTGTGAAAAGCAATCTAAGTACGCTGTGCTTTCATTGACATGAAATCTTTTAATTTCTCCACATAACAAAAAGTTCGTTGTTCCATTGCTGATGTGGTAGGAGATATTTCATCAAACAGTGCAGGGCAGGGTGTGTTATATATATATATAGTTTTTCAGCAGCACCTCTAAATTGAACTTCGCTTGAAATTGAACATGACATCATTTGTGAACCTCAGCATCATACTGTGTGTTTGCACTTTTTCATGGGAGACTGCTGAGGAAAACCCACACAGTCACTGTCGTAATTTCAGACACAATTCAGAAAGTTACACAATTACCCCACTAAGCACAGGTCCCTAACATCCGGGTGGGTGATTGACTCTACATTTATATAAACCGTCTTGCATCCAAATTTATTGCTTAGACACCTGCGAACCTGTTTGGGCTTCAATGTCGTATCTGTCTAGAATAATGCTGGTTTTTCTTGAGTCTTGGTGTGGTGGCCATAGCATCATATTTGTGGCCAAGGTTGATCATCAAAGAGTGTGTGAATGCAAGGGCTGAGGTTGATCATCACAGAGTGATGATCAACCTCAGCTCTTGGATTCCATGTAACATGGTTGCTTGGTGTGAGTCGCCTCCTCTGGGCACCCTTTCTTCTCATCGATTGTCATTTTCCACTGCATTTGTGCTTGTGCAGTGTTTAGAAAGCATGCATATTAGCATGACCCTAAATGTTTTTACATCTCAATTAAATTCCAAGTTCAGTCTTCAGCATCTTAAAGGTACACTTGATTGATAGATAACTCCCGATGAAATATCCGTTACTATGGAAACTGACAAAGAGGGCTCTCATTTTAATGATCTCTGTCATGTATACATTTTGTATTCAGAAAGGCACGACGGCTGAAAAATCATCATCATCACATTAATCGATGAGCAGGGTGAATGACGAGCCATCATGACAGATGTCTTGTTACCACAGCTACCTCACGGTGCAGAGGCATTTGATTGTGGCTCATGACTTGCTCTGTGGACTTTGTTCTCCTTTTGCCTGCTTGGTTTTCCCCGGTTATTTTCCTCTCACAATCCAAAAATGTGCATGGCAGATTACTGGAACTGTAAATTGTTCCATAGTGTGATTGGGGAGATTGGGAAGTGGATGCATTATGTTGTATTATTTAAAAAAACATAATATTAACAACACAACAATAAAAACGTGTTTGTGACATTTTGTAATCATGTTGGAATGTTGCATTTATTTGATAAAGCTTGCAGAGATAAAGGAATAGCTTCTCTATGCCTGAGGCAAAATTGAACTGAGGGCTGGTTCTCTTACTGTTTGGCAAGAACTCATTGCCCGTAGGTATAAACCTGAACTCCTTTCAGTAACTCATGTAAACAGTAAGCAGGTAGAATTGATTTTGTTTCAAGGATAAATAGTCAAACATGTCGTCCTAAAGAATATTAATTTGAGAGAAGAAAAACTGAAGACCCCACAGTTTGCACTTCAAAAGCTAAATGCAGGTATGATACAAACGCCTAATTTTCAAAAATGGAAGCATACATTTGATAAATTAGGATTTCTGGATGTAGACACCTATATTTCTCGCACAAAGATTTACCTCGCTAAAATTCTCACCTGTCATCGCTCCCTTTTGTGATACTTATGTCTTCGAACTGAACAAAAGAGAAAAAGGTTAAGGATATGTGTCACAATTGAGCAAGTGTGGCCGAAGTGAGGGTGTTCAGAAAGCCTGTTTTTATATCATCCTTGTTCATGTCAATATTTGTGAAACCAGAACCGCTTTACTAACACATTCACACATACAAATGTTTGCATTAAAAATATTATTTATCAACAGTGAGACTGTTTTCAAAATGGCAAGGCAATGGTTTTAGATTCCTCTGGCCTGAAGCGTGTGCCCACTCAATCAAACAACACGACTGCGACCACTTTTTGACAGCCAAAGACTTAAGTGTGTGACGCAAGACTGGAATGTGTGATGAGAGCCGTATGCCAGGTCATGCTGAAAATAGTGCACTTAGCACCCTCAGCAAAGTGATGGGACACATCTGTGTGTGTCATCAAGGAAAACACATTTGTGTGACTCCTCATCATGCCACAGTGAAATCATTTGGATTGTAATGACAACATTGACTTTATGTTTCCTTAACACATTGAGTAAACTCATATTATTTTGTTGTATTTACCTTGTTTGAAGCAACAAAAACAATTCAATAATTCATCTTTCACAGACCAACCATAAGGGTCCGGAAGAGCATCATTTCCTGGAACGAGACCATGGTCGTCAAAAAAATACAGATGACGTGTGTCCCAGCTTCTTGCATGCCAAAGGCTTTGCATGTTGTGGCTAACATGCTATACGCATGAGTGAAACTGTTGTTGCTGTGGCTTTCAGATTCAGGGTCATGAGGCAATGTTGGCTTGTGACAAATTGCAAGATGATTTCCAGTTGACAAAATGCTCAGAATTGTATGGACTGGTGTTCAACATACAAAGAAAGCCAGCTTCTTTTTTTATAATCACTTAATGGCCAACAACAGTTCCCCATTTCATTCATTCATTCATTCATTCATTCATTCATTCATTCATTCATTCACCTTGCCGATTGCTTTATCCTCATGAAAAGGGGTGCTGGAGTCTATTCCGGCCATCTTCGGGCACTAGGTGGGGGACACCCTGAATTGGTTGGCAGCCAATCGCAGGGCACACAGAGACGAACAACCCTCTGCTCTTACACAAACACCTCGGGACAATTTAGACTCTAAATTTTCGAGTTATCTTAATCAGGAGAAACTGACTAGGTAGGTTCTCAGTCCTGCTTTTGATGCAGGAGACCAGAAGTGGCCAGCTAGTTGATCGGCTGTCCAGGTGAGGTTATAGGATAAAATTGAGAAAAATAATAAAATAAACTACAATTATTACGGTGTGTGTTCGTTTTTTTGTGTCTGTATGTGTGTGTGTTTTGTATTAATATCTTTTTTTTTTCATTAATGTACACTGCAATAACACATCTATCAGTCTCACGCACACAAATCAAATATTCAGAATAAAAATAAATCAAAATGAGATCATCTTTAACCTATGGTGGCACATGATCTGCATCACAGAAAGTGTTTCACGGTCAGCAGTTTGCAGATGCAGCTAGCGATCAGAGCATTTTTGTTTTTTGTCATTTTCAACATTTGTTTCATTCACAATGCATTAATGGCATTGTCATAGAAAGCGCCAGGTGGGAGATGTGATCGTGATGTTTCTACTCTGAACGCACTACACAAAATGGGTCTTTGCCTCTCTGTGTTAAGTCTCCCATCATGGGAGGCAGTCCTTTTCTTTCAGCAAACTCAGTCTTGTCTTGTATCTACTTCATCTTAAGGTACGTTATGGTCATTGCTCATCACAAAATATGTGCTTTCATGTGTAAGCACATGTTATCAGTGTATCCGTGGGTATGTGTGTACGTACGTGTGTGTGTATGTGTGTGCGTGTGTGTGTGTGTGTGTGTGTGTGCATGTGTGTGTGTTCCTGCGTGTGTGTGTGTGTGTGTGTGTGTGTGTGTGTGCGCGCGCGTGTGCGTGAGCATGTGCGCGTGTGTGTGTGTGTGTGTGTGTGTGTGTGTGTGTGTGTGTGTGTGTGTGTGTGCGTGTGCATTCAACCATGTGTAATGGTTCTCGTATTGGAAGCCAGCCATGTAGAACCAGAGAGTAACTACCTGGGAGATTCTCAGCTCCACATGCAGTTGAGAGAGAGAGAGAGAGAGAGAGAGAGAGAGAGAGAGAGAGAGAGAGAGAGAGAGAGAGAGAGAGAGAGAGAGAGAGAGAGAGAGAGAGAGAGAGAGAGAGAGAGAGAGAGAGAGAGAGAGAGAGAGAGAGAGAGCAGTTATTTGTAGAAATCCTTTTCCATTCCTCTCAATCTCCCCTCCCTTCATCATTGCTCTGGATCCCCCTGTGTGCCCTTGTTTAAGTGTGAATTCACCTGTGAAATGTCTTCTTGGATTCTAACAGCATGCCTGACAAGCCTCATGGATAGAGATAGCGAGAATGGAGGTGATGACCCTTCCCTGCCTCCATGTCAGTCAGAGTTGCTCCATCAGACAGAGAAATTGTTTCCACCAAGTAAACCATGCAGTAAGGTGGAAAATGCAAAGTAAAGACGAGGGAGAGTTTTGAAGGATTAAATAATTATTTGATGATTAAACAATCCGGTCCTCACTGATGACATAGCAGTATATGTTGCTACCTTTGCAAGTGATCCCTCTGAATCAGGAGTGTCAAAGTCATTTTTTGCCGCGGGCCACATTGTAGTTATGGTTTCCTCTCGAGGGCCGTTATGAATTTGGGGAACCCATTAGAATGTTTAAATCCCTTCAAATATTACATATAGAGCACACAGCAAATTAATGAATAACTCGTTTTCAAATCTGAAGTCGAGAATAATGACTTTTATTGTGGTTGACATCCAAAAATATGAAATTTTGGCTCAGATTTTAGCAATCATCATGGAATTTAACAAGTTTGATTTGCTTTCGCGGGCCGAAAAAAATGATGTGGCGGGCCGGATTTGGCCCGCGGGCCTTGACTTTGACACCGGTGCTCTAAATATTTAGCTCTAGAATGGTCCGACATTCTCAAACTTATCTTATTTTGCCTCATAGGAAAGCTATGGCCCAATCACGAAAGAAAAGAACAATTTACAGGACGTGGGGTGGAAAAACCTCGGACCGGGTAAACACGAGCACCGAATATAGAGAAAGTCCAGGCTACTGGTGGGTTACAAGGCGAAAATGCAATAATCCGGTGAATACGAGGTGACAGCGTCCCGTATAAATAAGCGGTGTCCCGATCAGGGAATTGACAGCAGGTGGTGGAAGCGAGGCGGCGCGGCCCCGCCCCCAGCTGTCAATCCACACGTGACATTACAAACCCCAAACAAGACAAATAATTGTGAGTGAATCAATAAAGACTGCACAAGTTGTGGATGGTGTGAATGGATAGTGCAGTATAAATACAGTATAGCACAGAGAGACCAGTTCGTTAATCAACCACCAATTGAAGATGTGGCTTATCTCATGAGCAAATTAAAGCATCAAGATGTTTGCAAATAATTTAGTATAATATAGTTTCCTGTGTTTTTCTGCATTGCTTAAATGAAGGTTCTCTCGCATGCAATGATTCAAATAAACAAATTATATTTTTTGATGTTATAAATATTTTTTTTATTTACTTCTCAGGAGACCAGGTGGTCCTACAGAAGGGATGTGAATCACACCTATTGTTGAAAGAAATAATTTATAAAAAAAAAACACCAACAAAAAATGGAATGGAAGTCATGAGCGCATGAGCGATGATCGTGAAAAAAGTCACTACTCTCAACTACAAAAAACAAAGGTCAAATAAATCTAAAATTGACTTCAAACACAAATGTCACACTGTCACAGCTTCCTTCTACCAACTCTTGCATTTACCACTTGCAGCTTTGACAAAGAAAGGAAACTTAACAACTCTTTTCGTTTATCTTTGGCTTTTTCACTTGTACTTCATTGTCAAAAGACCAAACTATGCTTCAATTTCTGGATCATTTTTTTGCACTCATGTCATTGCTTGTGACAATAGGCCATACAAAACATATGTAGAGCCAAGCACCTTGGTTCTATCTCTTACGGCAACAGCATAATGTACTTATATTCCATTCAGATCGGTAATAACTTCAGAATCAGAAAACCTTTATTCGTCCCACAATGGGGAAATTTGCAGTCCACAGCACAAATTAGAAAAAAGAAATTTGAAAGGGGACGGGGTGGGGGTCCGTGCCCAATTACAGAGAGAGACAGCCTTATATGGTCTCGCGGGTGTAAATCACACATGCAATGTTTGACTCCGAAATTGTTAGCAGTGGCTTGAGTGTCATTTGCACAACAATGATTGTTTACACATAATATGACACAAACACCCCCACAGCCTGCAACATGTCACACTCTCTTCCACACATACGCCGCACTGCTGTCAAACCCAGCGTGCATCATAGTAAGTCCACAAACTACTCGGCCTGTCTTGTGTAAGCATACATTTTGAGAAACCTTTTTATTGTTGTTTTTTTTGTTGTTATCAAATTCAGACGATAACCCTCCATTTCCTTTGCTTTTGCTACTACTTAAACGATGCACCTTATAGAAAGATTTTCTCTGATGCAGGAGTTTTGCTTTTGTTGTCTTTTAATTCATTTTTAAAATATATTTTAAAACTCTGCTCAAGTGTATGCTCCCATCATGCCAAAAATGCAACCTTTTGTATGCACCCTTCAAATTAAAGGAAAAGTTAATCAAGCCATTGAATTCAAAGATTTGGTACCGTATTTTTTTGTGGCAGAAGCAATACATTTTCTTTACTTTGTGCTGTTTCTACTTATTTGCTCCACATGGAAATTGTTATCTTTATTCTCTCCTCCCTGCAAAATATGAGGCAATGGATTGTTTATTCATCCTTATTCATGTTCATTATATGCATTTTTAACACAACGACACTTCAATTTGCATTACTGGAGACTACAAGTCCGCTGTCTTAATGGTAACATATTCATTTGTCCATTCAACTCTCCATCAGTCGATCCACTTAATCTTGCGAAGAGTCCCAGCCGTGCTCGAACGTATACCGGCTGGCAGTAGATGGGGGACACCCAGAACTGGTTTCCAGCCAATTGCAGAATGGTCACATACATAAATCAAAATAGTTGGACAGACAAAAATTTGCATGGTGATTACGGGAAACAGTTATCCGTTGAATATCTTGAACACAGTAACACACACTTATAACACTGCCAACATACACACTGACAAGGCACTTTGTGGTTTGAAAAGTTTTGACCCACAAGTTTGTTACTTACACGATGTGACAGTAAATTTCACCACAAGCTTTATTTTAAAAGCATATTCAAATATTCTCGTTCAGTGTTAAAAGAGCAAGCTGAGCAAATAAAAATGCTTTCACTCAGTCATCATTCTCCAGCTGGCTCTGTGGCACGCCTGCCCCGGCGTGCCCTGCGGTCTTCCCTCAGTCATTTATGCTCAGAATACTGGACGTCAACAATAATTCCTCTCAAAGTGGACGGACGCAAGCATCGAGCCAATAGTGGGTCATTCCAAACTGCTGAGTCCTCCGGTCTATCTGGCTGACATAGTGCAGACGCCCCGAGAAGTAACCCCTGCTTGCAAAGGGTAAATGTCTCCTCATGTGCTTTATTCTCCCTCAAAATTATAATACTATACACGCCCTTGACAGGCCCCATTATTTTAACTCATCCGCTTGTGGTAACAGTGATAAAGGTGCTTTCCGGACCATTTCTTTTATCACCATTTTGTGTTATATTCTTGCTATAATTAGATTCTTTAAAATGTAACGCTCCATGGGCCTCCTCAACAGCTGCCTTTTGGTGGACTTTTTGCAAGGTTCCACGCGAGATACTAGTGCCACAAAAAAAAAAAAATCATATTTAGTCATTCCTCAGACTTAAATAGCAATGACTATGAGAATTATCTCTTGTTTACCTTAGTTAAAATGGAATGGTCATTAACAAAGTTAATTTGACTGTAAAGTTTGCAGTTTTCAGTATCTTGGGCGTGGAAATTCTGCAGGCAAGAGAATTAATGAGCATTCAAATTTAATTGTTGAAACATTTGATTTGTAATTTACATTGGGAAGGGTGCTCGCTGGACAAATATGTAGCGCGTCAACCTCACAGTGCAGAGGTCAAAGGTTCGATCCTGGCTCCAGCCTCCCTGTGTGGATTGGATTGGATTTGCCTTTATTAGTCTCACAGTGGAGAAATTTACATTTCACAGCAGCAAAGTGATGAAAGGAATGAAAGTAGAAAAAGAAAATACATGAGCTGCTGGAAAGGCAGCCACTCTCGCGGCGCCGTCTTGAAGTCAAAATAACAAATAATATGACAGCATAGAGACAATATGACAAATCAAAGACACAGAGAGACATTCATTCTTCAGGACTTGCTGTACCCTCTTTGTGATGACATGAAGCAGTTCTAGATGAAAGAGGAGAGGATCAAAGCGTCTTTCCACCAGTGGATCAGGGACATCATGGTGGAATGTGCACGTCAACTACAACCTAAATGTTGAAAGCAAACAAGCAGAGTTGGCATGTTCACCGAGCCTGCATGGGTTTTTTTCTGGATCCTCCGGTTTGCTCCCACATTCCAAAAACATGCATGGCAGGCTGATTGAACACTCCAAAATTGTCCCAAGGTGTGAGTGTGAGTGTGGATGGTTGTGTGTGGATCAGAAAAAGGATGGATCAAGTAACTTTGAAGGTATTGTAAGATATACATTGTGCTAATGTGCTGATTGTGCTGTATGATTCGCTGTAATGCAATATGTTATAATCTTCAGATATTTAATCTATTGATCATTTTGACTTGGAAAAGGCAGTTTCTTGTTTACCTCATGGAAAATGCAGTTAATGCTTAATTCTAACCCTGAATGCTTTTTACTGATCATTGTTTGCACCCTAGCCTGTAATACTTACGTTTATGCCCTAATTTGTCACCCCTCTGCTTTTAATGTTGGCATAATATGACTGGTGTCCCTCAAATGTGCTCATTATTCTTCACGGCACAGTTGTGCGAGTTAAATTAGCTTGCTTCATCTTGTCCCTCTTTGTCTCACTCCACCTTCATCTATTTCAATCGAATGCCCGTCCTTCTACTCCCTTCCATTTCTCTTAGTCTCATCTCTCCGCCCTGCTGTTTGCTAAAGATGACTGCGATATGATGGAGTATTTCCTGTCATGATTATGAATTAGCCTCTCCATACACTCGCTAATACACACTGATGTAACTGCATACACAAGCATCAGTACACACCTCAGTCGGCCCATGAATCATAGCAAGGTCTGTTGAGTCAGTTGAACAGTGATGCCATTGATCTCAGTCGGCTTTCAATGAGGAGACTGCTACACAGGGCAGCAATGACATACTCATAAAAGAAGACAAAATGGTGTTTTGCCTCTTTCCATTGCAGTGGCATTACTGACATTTTCGAGGCTACCCAATTAGGTGCTCTCCATAGCATGAGAGCTGTTTGTGTTTCAATTGGAAGTTTCAATTACAACACCAATTTTATGGTTCATCGTTAATTTTTGTTGCTCAATCTTCCCTCTGCCAAATTGTACGATTCACACTCCTATCATGTTGAATGGTTGAGTTTTTTTAATTTATTTTTTAACTAATCTGGTCAAAACAATTAAGTGGACACTTGTTGCTCAAGCAGAGTTCAGAGCGTTCAATGATACCTGACGCGAGCCACAGATTTGAGGCTGTTTGAAAAGCAAACTAGAGGAAAACAAAGGTGCCCCTGGGCAAAGCAGCTGGCAGAAAAATAGATACAAGTAGACTCACCTTATGGATATTGTTCTTTGTGTGTATGTCATGCATATTAGCATATTTGGCAATAAAGCTGACTTTCATTTTAAAAATTAGAAACACCAATAAATTTGTCAAGCTAAATCTTCTTGCTCTGCCTCTGAATTCAAAACGCAGTCAGTTAATCGCCCCCAAATCACTTATTCATGTACGATCATAAACATGGGCGCCCGGCCTGAATATGTTGCAAACTCAACACAATCATTATTTCCACCATTTATTGATACTAAATAGTACCTTGCACAAAATAAATATATAGACTGATATATAAAAAAGAAAAAAAAACATTTTTAAAAAATGCACAAAGGCAAACTTGCCCATTCAGTGAGGGAGGATGAAAACCATTCATCAGCAAAAGAGAGGCCAGACATTTACTTAACTCAGTTTCAAAGAATGGTATGGTCTACTGCAGGGGTGCTCATTACGTCGATCGCGATCTACTGGTCGATCGCGGAGGTAGTACTGGTCGATCGCGGAGGTAGTACTGGTCGATCGCAGCGTGACAGTAAAAAAAACATTTGTCAGCCTATCAAACGTCCCTTCACTTGATTGACATACAGGGCAACCATTCAGATGACAACTGAATTTTTACCTTTAGGTCGCCGTGCATGCGTAAACAACGGCACTAAACGCCGCAAAATTTACAAGCTAGTCAGCGAATTACCTCAGATTTTAAGCCCTTGCTAAAACATATGGTGATCAAAATGAGTGAGAAAGAGGGACCAAGTAAGGGGCCAAAACATATTACTTTCATACGGAATGGGAAAATGTGGACTATGCATCCCTGGCTGATTCAATTCAGTGCAAGTCATCAAAGTAAACTCCAAAAAATTACAGTAATTACAAAAAAAAAAATAAGTTATTTATTATGTTATGTATATGTAGTTATTATGTGTGTTGTGCAATATTGGATTATTCAGTTATGCAAGGTACATCAACATACATTGTACATACAAAGAATCCTTAAAACATTTGAAAGTAATTATGTTTTGCATTTTTGTCGTGGGTAGATCATTTTGACTTGGTAGTTTTCGTAAGTAGCTCGTATGCTGAAAAAGTGTGAGCACCCCTGCTCTACTGCATAGGTGCAAAACAATTTTTCACATATCTACTTTTCAAGCAGATTGCGATTGACCTATTCCCATAAGTGCCCAAGTGCACACACACACACACACACACACACACACACACACACACACACACACACACACACACACACACACACACACACACACACACACACACACACACACACACACACACACACACACACACACACACACACGCGTGCGTATATACGGGTGGGTATTTATCATTAGCCACACACATCTGCTATGAAACCAATGAATACATCACACACACAGCAAACCTGGAAATAGAGAGAAATTGTTTCTGTGTTTTCTTGCCTGGTCTCTCTTTCGATTGTTGTCTGCATGCGTTTTTAATCGTACTCCTGTTTTTTTTTGTATTACTCGGACACATGTTACATGAGACGGGGTGGCCATGATTTGTATGAGCAGGCATAGACAAGTTGGGGAAGGGTTGATTTGCAATGTGTTTGACCCTCTGGCTTTTATTTGTGACCCTTTCTGTCAGCAGCTTCTTGCCGTAGTTGTACATTTTGATATGTTACGTTTCCCTACCAATAGGTTCAGAAGAGTCGGGTATATTGGCGACACCCGACTGCTGTCATTCAGTAAGTGAGCAGCAGTCACGAGCTTAACCTTGATTTCTTAAAGCGCAATAGAACAAAATGAATGAGAACTTCTAGTATATTTGCATATTACATTTCAGCAGCCGACATTTGGATGACAAACTAACATCGGTGGCTGTTATACCCCCAGTCCATGAACTGGATTTACTCTCCTTATAAAAGACAATGGCTAGTAAATGCCATATCTTTCTGTGATTGAGTGTGCCTGAGTGTATGCGCGCGTGTATTTGCACATGTGCGGCCTGTTTATTGTCCATTCAGATGCTCAAGAGTCTGGAAGAAAATGGATATGCCAATCTCACCGCATTTCTTTACGTTTTCCTCCACATTCTGACAGTAAACGTGCAGACAAATTTTTACTTGCTGGTCGCTTTATTACTGCACTTCATTTATCAGCAGCACTTATTCAATATGACCTTTGACAAAAGACAGTGGCGATAGAGAGAGGAGGCTAGAGTGGCCATCTGTAAATATTAGGTAGATGGAAGAGGATGAGACTATAGGGATTACATTGGGTCATCTTTGAATATCATGAACTCTTTCCCCCTTTAGCTCCGCCATACTTTCATGTACAACATAAAAAGCGTCCTTTGAGGAATACAAAATATTCAAGCTTCCCCATTGAGTTATTGTAATAGAATAAAGAATTTCAGTGAAAGATTGTATTGTAAAGCAGGGGTCCCCAACCACCAGTCCTTTATATAATAATAAAAGCAGAACTGGCGGTCACATTCATCCGTATTTTATCCACTGCTTCACTACAGAAGTATATTGGTTGCTGAACCTGTAACTTCTGTTTGTTGAGAGAGCGGCACACGTTAAGCGGTCGCGTCGTTTGAGTCTGGAGGGGTACTGGAAGATATGCGACAACATTGTGCACTTTTCTCTGCCGACAGTGGAGTCGCAGTGAGGTCCCAAGCAATGCAATGTCCCATTTTCCTCCACGAGGTGGAAGAAGAAGCTGACGAACAAATTTACCTCTGAGGAAAGGCACGTGCATTTTTTTTACCCCTGCACAAGGTAATCAGACACAAGATATGCCAAAGTCAGAGCTGGCAGTAGCAGATATGAGGATGTTGAGGCTTTCTTTGGGAGTGACCATGTTGGATAGGATCAGGAATGAGTATATCAGGACAACTCATATTAGAGGTTTTGGAGAGAAAGTCAGAGAGGCCATAGACTCAAAGGGTTTGGACATGAGAGAGAGTAAATATATTGGCAGAAGGATGCTGAGCCTTGAACTGCCAGGTACGAGACCGAGAGGGAGACCAAAGAAGAGGTTTATGGATGTTGTCAGAATCAGAATCAGAATCATCTTTATTGCCAAGTATGTAGGACACACAAGGAATTTGTTTCCGGTAGAACACGCTGCACTAGTATCGTTGTCAAAAAAACTGCTAAGTGGCACTATACAGTTCCATTTTGGCTACTGTTGAAAGAGTTCAAAGAGTTAATGGCTTGGGGGAAGAAGCTGTTTAAATGTCTGCTGGATTTGGTGCGCATGGATCGGTAGCGCCTGCCTGAGGGGAGTAGCTGGAAAAGGTGGTGGGCAGGGTGCGGAGGGTCCAGTAGGATTTTCCGCGCCCTAGTTTGGATTCTTGCAGTGTGCAAGTCCTCGAGAGTGGGTAGGGCGGTGCCAATGATTTTTTCCGCCGTCCTAACTGTCCGTTGAAGTCGGATTTTGTCCATTTTTGTGGCGGCCCCGAACCAAACGGTGAAAGAGGACATGAAGGTAGCTGGTGTGAGAGAAGAGGATGCACAAAACTGGGTTAGATGGAGGACACTGATTCGCTGTGGCGACCCCTGAAGGGAAAAGCCAAAAGGAAAAGAAGAATTCCATGTGAAAAATAAATCTGAAAATTTGCATGAATCATAAAGATCTGAACACAGCGGTAAAAAGGGATCACCAGACACTCCTCACTGCGAAATGAGTGGTGTCCTGCATGCCAAATGCAAAATACTTCTCTCTGTTGGATACAAACCCGCAAGAAGAATTTATCAAAGAAAACTGGATGAAGAGTTTCAAGCTGTGCACGTTCAACACACATATTGGAAGGGAACACTCCAAGAGACGTTCCTTCTCTTTCAGAGAGTCGTGGTTCAGATGATCGAGGGGTCGAATGGTCTGATCAACATCAGTGAAAATCTGTTTGTGTGAGGGCACACTTTAAAGCAACATGATCAGATACCAATAAAGCCATTCCAAAGAGCAGATGAGGATGTACTGAGGCTCAATAAAAGTAAATGGAAATTCAGAATGGCAGAGGTCAAGTACGTTGGCCATAACCTCAGTGAGGATGGGCTGAAGCGATGAAAAGATCAAAAGAACCATTATATGCTCTGTGTTGACTTCTCTAAATTGCCAGTCTGTTGATCCATACATAGCATAAATGGATATCAAAATACACAATTGGAATGTGTGTGTCTGTCACCTGTGCGGACGCTGATGGCCCATGGGTTGAGAACAAAGCTGCCAGTGTCCATATAATTAATCACCCTGATGGTAGAGTGGGTGTGCACAGTAAAATATAAGAAAAGCTATGATAATTGTTATTCTAAAAACCTGCCAGAGCTGCATGCTGGAGCAGATGGGAGGATGCAATCTGAAAACAGTTGGAAGCCAATAGTTATGAGTGAACACGAGAAACAATGCTCAGATGTGATGCTCACATCTGAAGATAAGATGTTCAGAATGAACAGGAGATATTTTAAGGAGACTGATGAAAGAGAATTTCAATTTTCCAATTGAATCCAAAGGTGGTGGAATATGCTTCTACATCAACGAAGAATGGTGCACCGACACGGCAGCCCTGGCATGGAATTGCTGTCTCTCAACTGCAAGCCATTCTACTCGCCGCGTGAGTTCGCGTCCTTTATTCTCGTCGCCGTGTACATCGCGCCACAAGCTAATGCTAACACGTGTATACAAACGCTAGCGGACCATGTAAACAAACTCAAACTAAAATATCCAGTCACCCCTGATCATTTTGGGCAATTTTAATCGAACGCATCTAAACCATGAACTTCCCAAATATGAGCAGCATGTTGACTGTTTCACCAGAGAAGAAAACATTCTAGATCACTGTTACACAGGACTCAAAGGGGCATACCGATCGGTTGCGCATGCGGCATTGGGTCTTTCTGACCACTATTTAAAGGACAACCGACACAATTTTTCGCTTCCTAACTGACATCAGAAAAACGTTTTATAGCATCTAAAATACCCAAAACATGCAGGCTGATATTTTTAGTCAAATGCAAAACACAAATAAATATGACTTAAAGTGTGCTAAATCTGCAAAAATTGAGCTGCGAATTGGGTATTTTCCGAAAGTCCCGCCTCAAGTTCGTGACGTCACGCCAAGACGTCTCGCCTTGCTCGAGAATCAAAACAATGGCCTCAGATTCGGAGAAGATGGTTTCTTGTTATTCATCCAGTTATGAATATGATTCAAATAGTTCTGAAGAGGAAAGCATACATGTTTGCAATCGATTAAAGACGTTCTTCCGGGTCATTTTGAGCCATCAAGACTGATGTGTAGCACACCGAGAAAATGCAGAAGATGGCGCCAGAGCTCAGTTGATTTGTCTGCTTGGAATTTGTGTCAGTGAATATCAAATAGTTGTCTTGGTGCAACACACAACGATTCACCATCGCGTTATTTATGTTTTCCTTCTAATTTCGCCATCAACACGGATCAACATGAAGTTTTCAGACCAAACAAAGTACCGCAAAATGCATTGTGTGTCCTTTCTCGGTCAGAGGCGTTCCTTCTGTGACGTGACGTCAGGACTCGTCACCAACTCAAAAACAAGACTTCCGGAATATTCAGTGCGAGTCTTAAAACGTAAAATATAGCTATATGCGGCGGAATCTTTGTAAAATACGCTCAGTAGAAGTCATTTGAAGTGATTTTACAAATTATGGACACAACTTGTCCGGCCGGGGGCGTCGGTTGTCCTTTAATACACTTAATTCCGACATAGAGACAGAAACTCAAATTTGTAAAACCGGTAGTCATGACTATTAAGAAATGGACAGATGAAGCAAAGTTAGCTCTACAAGAATGCTTAGACTCTTTGAAACTTCAACAGGCACTTTGGCTGAGTACACAGACACTGTAACATCATACATTACATACATTTACATACAGAAATTACATGTATTGTTTGTTGTCAATTGTATGTCTTTTTTAGCCACGTTATAAGTGCCTTGCATGTCTTGCACGCTGGGTCCAAGAGGACATTAATTTCATCTGTGCTGTATGTCATGCATATTAGCATATTTGACAATAAAGCTGACTTTGACTTTGACTTTTGACTTTGACATTAGTTTCTGTGAGGACGTGTGTACCAACAAAGTCCTTCCGGTCATTCAACAACAAAAAGCCATGGTTCACTCCCAAACTCAGGCAGTTTAGGAAAGAGAAAGAGGCCGCATTTAGAAGTGGTGATCGAGCACTTTACAAACACGCCCTAAACAGGCTGACAAAGGAAATTAACATCGCAAAGAAAAGTTATGCGGAGAGGCTTAAACAGTTCTCCGCTAACGACTCTGCATCGGTGTGGAATGGCCTGAAAGCAATGACAAATTATCATTTACGATACCCCCAAGCAGCGGACAACAGTGGTCTGGCTGATGAGCTAAATACATTATTTTGCCGATTTGAAAAGCACACCCCCATTTCCCTCGTCTGCCCACCATTACCAGAAGCTACCATATCTCCGCCCTCTGCCCTACAGATCCACGAATTGGACGTGAGACGGCTCTTCAAGCAGCAGAAGATCAAGAAAGCTGTGGGACCTGACAGAGTGTCCCCCTCCCTCCAGAAAGTCTGTGCTGACCAGCTGGCTCCGGTCTTCACACGAATCTTCAACAGATCCCTGGAGCAGTGTGAAGTCCCATCCTGCTTCAAACAGTCTACGATCGTCCCAGTTCCAAAGAAACCAGCACCATCGGGATTGAACGACTATAGACCTGTTGCTCTGACGTCTGTGGTCATGAAGTCCTTTGAACGCCTCGTGCTGAACCACCTAAAGAATATCACCGGATGTCTACTGGTTCCTCTTCAGTTTGCCTACCTGGCAAACAGGTCTGTGGAGGATGCAGTCAACATCGGACTGCACCACATCCTCGACCACCTCGACAACACAGCAACCTACGCAAGGATCCTGTTTGTGGACTACAGCTCTGCATTCAATACCATCATCCCAGAACTCCTCATCCCCAAACTTCTCCAGCTTCCCTGACAGGACGGACACATCAGGTCAGACTGGGAAAAATATCATCCTCAACACGAACCACGAGCACTGGAGCCCCGCAGGGATGCGTCCTCTCTCCATTGCTCTTCTCTCTCTACACGAACGACTGCACCTCAACGCACCCAGCTGTCAAATTCATAAAGTTCAGAAGACACCACGGTAATCTGTCTCATCAAAGACAGTGACAAGTCTGCGTACCGACAACAAGTGGAGCAGCTGGAACTCTGGTGCAGCCGTCACAATCTAGAGCTGAATACGCTCAAGACAGTAGAGATGATCATAGACTTCAGGAAACATCCATTACCACAGCTACCCTTCACACTATCCAACTGCCTCGTGTCAACCGTTGAGACCTTCAAGTTCCTGGGAATCACAGTCTCCCAGGACATTAAGTGGGAGGTCAACACCAACTCTATCCTGACAAAGGCCCAACAGAGAATGTACTTCCTGAGGCTGCTAAAGAAGCATGGCCTGCCACAGGAGGTGCGGCAACATTTCTACACGGCTGTCATCGAATCCATCCTGTGTTCTTCCATCACCGTTTGGTTCTGGGCCGCCACAAAAAAATTGACAAAATCCGACTTCAACGGACAGTTAGGACGGCGGAAAAAAATCATTGGCACCACCCTACCCACTCTCGAGGACTTGCACACTGCAAGAATCCAAACTAGGGCGCGGAAAATCCTACTGGACCCTCCGCACCCTGCCCACCACTTTTTCCAGCTTCTCCCCCAAATAGAACTGTATAGTGTCTCTTTGCAATTTTTTGATGATGATACTAGTGCAGCGTGCACTACCGGAAACAAATTCCTTGTGTGTTCTACACACAAGGAATTTGTTCTTTTCCAAACAGCCCTATTGCACTCGATCAGGAAAACTAATCAACACTACAACAAAGTTTACAGAGTAGGGACGTTTGGGAGATTGCTGAGTTGTGTTGCATTGTAATGGATGTGAAGTTCATGCTTGGCAATGTGGTTACTGGTGTTGCTAGTCTTGTTTTATTGAATGATACACGTGTAGCTTCAGTGTTTATGAGAATGGTTTATGTCTTCCTCTGTTATGTAAAAAAAAAGAAAGAGGAGGTAGTCGTGTAGGTGAGCTGATTCGGTGCCTGTACTGCAGGGAATCAGAATGTAATGGACACATGAAGTAATAATAATAACAACAATAACAGAAATAGCAGCAATAATAATAATAATAATAATAATAATAATAATAATAATAATAATAATAATAATAATAACTTTACAGTCATGGGATAAGAACTTTTTTTAGTACAAGTATGGCAAAACAACTGGTTGACCAGTTGAAACTGTAAGTTACATTGCAACCTGCCCACCATACAAAAAGACTGGTGTGCTAGCTCAACCATGGAAAGAAAACAAAATATGTGTGATGTGTGTTTGATATTTGTATGACATGGATGGGGGGTTGATCCTCTCATTGCACTAGATGTGCAACCACACATGCAAGTGCTGTGCGTATTTGTGTGGGAGTTCGAGTACGGGTTTCGTTCTCACTCAGTTTAAGCTAGATCAAGGATTTCTGCTAAGATCCACCAGTCTCATGGCCAACTGTTGATCAATTTACCAGGCTCATGCACACACACGTGCAAACAATCCTTGAAATACCGGGTGCTATACTATCAGCTTTTTGTGTGTGTATGGTGTGCGCATGCGTGTGCGTGTGTGTGCTTGTCTATTTAAAATAAACATAATGAGCCATCTACACTATTTTGACATTGAAATGTAATATCACATAAGTACATGTTTGTTCGTTTGTTTGTTTTGAGCAAATGACTATTTGAGTGGGACTTGTGTGATCATTCCAGCAGTTTCCTCATACGTATTTTACTTTTTGTAACCGCATGCAGTGTTCACAAATTCTGTTGTGTTCATACATGCTCTTGTATGCTAGGGATATCGATATTTATGCAACTCCCACATGATATATTAGCATGATATTATATTTGACACAAGATGTTTTGCAATAAAATGACAAATGTGCATATTTAAATTTCTTATATCAGTGCAAATTCATACATACATTAAACATGTAACTATTCAAGGTCATTGAATGCAGCACTAACATGACCAAGAAAGGGACACTATTGCGTGTGTTAAGAAACACACTCTTATCAGAATCATCTTTATTGGCCAAGTGAGAAGAACACACAAAAAATTGTCTTTGGTAGAACACGGGATACATTGATCTTTTAAAATGAGTACATTAACAATTAGTTGCAGGAAACATCATGTCTTTATTGACGTTCAAATGTTCATTGCCACAGTTACAACAACAAGCATGTGATAGTATTTTGGCGTTATGATCCTGATTAGGCCTATCCGCCTCTCATTTAAAAGCCAAATGCGTGTTGAACTGTTCATCTTCCCAGATTTCCCCCAAGTGGATGTTGTCACTATAATTACATTACCTTAATTCCTCCCGCTGCGCCACTCATAATTGCTATAGTAGCTAAAAAGCCAAGACAAGGATGCTGTCAATTAAATATTAACATACAGTTTGTCACTTTGGGGCAATTCAAATTAGGGCCTGTGCCATTTGTCTCGAGAAAACACATTACAGATAGAATATCTTCAATACATGTTTTAATTTATGTGGACTATCCTCCACCAGTTTCCATAATACCGGTGAAAAAATGTTTCTGTTCATATATTTACCCTTGAAATGAATGCAATATTCATTCATGTATGTATGATGGAGCCAGTAAAACAATACGAGGTTTACACCTCACAAGTTGCAGTGTCTCAGACAAAAAAATTGAAAGTCGGAGTGTCTGCCACTACATCCGCCTCCAGGTTGAAAGTCTAATTGAGCCGCAGGGAAACATGCTACGCTGATGTAGTGGCTGATGGGGTTAGTCTTTCAAACACAACGGGTGCACTACAACCAATACAATACATGACATAATTTCTATTGCATTTATACGGTGTCAATATATGTTATACCACTCGTATTCAATGATGAATGGAGTAGACTAATTCCATGAAAGTCCTTAAAAAGTTTTGGATCGATTTCAAACCCCACAATAATCAACACTATGTTAACATAGTAATGAGATTACTACCGGTTTGTCTTTCTGTGGGCCACGAAAGCAGGAAAAGAATGAGTGCCCTCTTGCATAACAGCAAGACGACTTTATCGCTAAGTGGCTTAAAAATTAATAAAGGTTTTGAATTATGCTATTCAAAGCCTCGACTGAAATGTGATCAAGATTTGGTATGACCCATGTCCAAACCCTTTTGACCCGGATGGAGTTTAAGTACTTGTGGAAAGAGTGCGTCAACTGAAATTATCACGGACGCTTAATTTACCAAAGGAATTTGCTGATTTAACACAGGGTCACAAGTTTTGATTTTTCCCCCCTTCATATATGAAATCATCATCTAAAAATTGCATTTGACATTAATCGGCGTGTTTGTGATATGATGTATTAACATTGGTGCAATGATCTGAAACATATAGGTGTGATAAACATGCAAAAAGATTTAAAAAAAAATCAGGGAAAGATGAAACACGACATCCATCACATGAGCAATCTCATATAAGTGGTGCACCTTATTCAAACTTGTAGTGTCTTTTTCCCCCAGATAAAACGCAGGCTATTATAGTGAAATGGCCTTTTCTTTAGATTTGTTTCAAATAAGAATGTAGCACAGAAATACATTCAAATGTTGAAAAAACTAAAAAAAACATACAAAGAAAAACATCGCCATGAATATATTCGTTTTTTGGTTTGATGGATTTTATAGCCAATGCAAATTATTGGTGCATTTATGATTTTGCACTTCTCTTGAGACACATGTATGGTACATTTAATTTTAAGCAAAGCGACATAGCCTCAGTGAGCCCATGAAATTGCTTTATAACTCATGAAGATATTCTGTTTATACCATTTAGTTGACTATATAGTTTATTTTCAGAATAAAGAACACCTAAAACTTAGTTGTTGTGACCTTTTCTCTCCATTTTCTAGATGTTTTTTTCAATAAGTGTTTTCACTTCACTCTCTCTCAGACACCCGAGTGAACGACAGCTTTAACGTTAATGTTTTTTTCCCCTTTCTCTGCTCAAGATTTATAGGTCAGCAAAACACCTCACCAGGTGTCACCACAACCTGCTATTTTGCAAAAATGCCTATAAGTGATTGTGCGTGGGCATGCACAATTTAGTCCCAACAGACATCTCACAACCAGGTTCTTCACTTTCTTTTTCATTCTCTGCCTCTGTTCCCTGTCATCATTTGTTTACACTTTTCACCATTCATTCACACTTAATACCTCTCTCCAAGCATTTGTTATTTACCAGAGGGGACATATTCTTGCTCAGGGAAATGGATTTACTGTGTGTACGTGTGTTTATATATACATATACAGCAGTGACGTGCAGTCAGGGGAGGCAGGTGAGGCAATGCCTCACCTGTCATCATGGAAATATCAAATGAAAAAATAAATTAAACAGTTATATTTATTTAGTGATTTGTAGTTTAAAGTTCCTTTCCATTTAACTTCACCATTTCTTGATTTTTTTTTTCCAAATCGCTGAATTTTCACATTTTTCACATTTACCGTTCAAATACTAAGTAGAGACGAGCGGTGAGGCAGCGGCAGCTAACTACAGGTTAGCTGTGTATATAATGTAGAGTCACTTTACATTCTAAACTGTACTACAGTGTTTATTTTATTTTATTTTATTTTTTATCAAAACTGTGTGCATAGGTGAGGCTCACAGTTCTCCTGCCTCATGACAGGGGGCGCTGGTGACGACAGATTCTTCTTGTGCCTCCTCGGCTGCAGAATAATATTAGTGAGAGCAAGCTACAGTAAACAGTTAGCAAGTTAAGTGCAACCATCAAGTGATTTTTTTCATGTTGCTTGGCCTTATTTTCAGAATGGAGGATTACATCTCTAAATTGAAAGAAATAGAGACTTTTAAAACTGAAGAAAGATAAGGAAGGCTTCTGCCAAGAAGTTATCGATGCCTTTCTTCAGAAGGAGCTGACCTCTGAGCAAAACCGAAACTCCAATGTGGCTGGGGGTGGAAAATTATTTTGACTGCTCTGTTTGCTGTACAGTGTTGTATAGGATCCACACAAACGATATGAAAGAAAAAAGGATACCAGCATAAAAATGTATGTTCAAAGTTAACCCTCCAAATCAGACTGAATCTTGGAATTTTAGACAGAAAGAAAGGGCAAACCGTGAAGGGCAGCCGATATTTTTTTTCAATGGCACATGTGTGATAACCTATATCAACTTGTACACTCAGTCCCCAAAGTTATGTGCTAATCTTTGCAGGGAACAAAATCAATTTGATGGGGTCACCACTGTTTTAGGTGACTTTGGGGGTCATTTACAATGAGGGAATGTAGTGAGACTTTGTATATTATTAAAAATGTCTATGTGAGTGTGTAGTTTAAGCCTCCCCAAATCTACTCTCTTCTACGGGTCACTAGTTATTAACCCCCAGACAGTCACCTTGAGACACACACACACACACACACACACACACACACACACACACACACACACACACACACACACACACACACACACACACACACACACACACACGCGCACACGCACACGCACACGCACACACACACACACACACACACACACACACACACACACACACACACACACACACACACACACACACACACACACACACACAGACTGACACAACCAGAAGAGACAGGTCCGATACACACACGTACTTTGCCATATTTATCAAGGCTCTGTGACCTGGCTCATCGAATGAATTGGCAACCATTAGTCTGAACATGGACCAAAGACTTGGTTTTGCCACATTGTAAGGGTATCTGTTTTGTTTGATTTTTCCATTAAAAGTATGGTTCATAGGTTATCAAAATAAAAGTCAGGGGATGTAATTGTGCTCAAGACTACATGATAAAGCACTTGGGAGAATGATATTAGGGGTGTATTAAGTGAATTACAGTAGCTTTGAATAAAATGAGTGGAATCTGAGGAAAAGTGTGTTAGTTTTATACGAGTGATCTGAACCTGTTGCTTCAACAGATATGATGACTTAAAATAATTGCATCAAATTAGTTTCAACCAACACGAGCTGACAATTCAGCTGTTCATAACACTTTTCAAATAAAAACGTAGCTCATGTCTCCCTCACTATCTCTCCACCACCTTCTTGTTGGTTGCATTTATGCACCGCTAGATGTTTATGTGAATTAGGCCCCGCCTTCCCTACTATCTTCACTCACCCTCAACGCAATCGATACTGGCCTAATAGCTGTGGAACGTTTCAGACTGTTCTTTTCCCTGAAGTATCTAATTAAGATACTAAAAACACCTCCATTTTGTGAAAGTCTTCACAGATGACAACAAACTGCTGTAAATATAATTTGTTCTCAAGCTTTTATGACAAGTCGCATACTGATTTTTTTTATTTAACAGCCAGATAAAACTCTCAAGGGGAGAATAGACACACAAGGGATGCTAAGTTTGTAAAGTGCATTGGAAAATATAGCTCTTGCATTGGATTTTGCCCTGCGAGTGCCTGATAATCAGGTCAAGGTGCACCCCGCCTACTTGCCCAAAGACATCCCAGATAGGCTGCAGCGTCCCCGCAACCCTTGTGAGAATAAGCAGTTTAGAGAATGGATGGATAGAGAATTTGAATTCACACTACAATGTGCAGGGGACACAATGTTGACATCAAATAAGGGTCATAGAAAGACTGCAAAGAAAATAAAGAACGGTGAGAACGTCAGGGGCAGGTAAACATCAACAGAATGAATTCTGTCGAAAATAATTTCACGATGGAATGATGTTAAATCCGCAAGAAGTGAGATTTTATTTGCAGACCGAACTTGTCCTGGTGACAAATATTGAACCGTTCTTTCTGGAAGGATCAGTCTATGTTTGTCATATTTGCTTGTGACACCCGAAAGGTTTAGTTCATATATTACAGGGAACTTGTGTTAATTTTATTTATTTGTTTATTTTAACATACTTTGTCAAGAGATGACAATTTGGATTCTGCAAAAAGAATTCAGTATGTCATGCTGTTTGCTTCTTTTGTAGTGTCGCTGTCAGACATCTGATTATATTCACATTCAGAAGAGACATGACGATGCCCGACCCATACTTGAATTATACTCTGATCATATCAATCATGCTCACTCAAGACTTTCAGTTTGTTGCCACTTCCTGTTTTAAATGTAGCTTTCAACGTAAGAGCACGGATTGGGATAATAAGAGACTACTTAAAAGTTGTTCCCAGTCCATTAAAATCTAATTAGAGAAAAACCTCATTACACAGGCAGACAAAAGAACAAGTAAGCAATGGGAGACAGACAAAAAAACAGCTTCTGGTTTCTAGTACGTAATTCAGCCTGAAAGTAAATGATCAGTTGATGTCAAGTAAGCACAAAGTGGGAAGGAGAGAAATCAATTGCTTCAAATATATATATTTATATATATATGATGCTAATTACATAGGAGTAAATTTTGGCAGCAACAATATGGTTGTCTTGGACTCAGTTTGGATTGAACCTCATAACTCTTTCCAGTCAATCAGTCTTTTTCCACAGATCTGTGTTTGTGTAACTTGCACTCATCTGCCAAGCAGCTAAGAATTAACTGTCGGGATGATTTCTAACTTTTCAAAGTCGAATGGATAACCATGATTCATACTTCCTTCACTGATTTGAATTTTATTCCTCTTCAATAAGATGCATGACTCCAAGCACAAACACAGTTCTTTTAGCAGAGTGTCATCAGCACAAAAAACTGCAAAAGGTTTTGGGAACACCTCATAACAAATTACCACAAAAAGAAACAAATGCTTTGAATTTGAGAGTATGTTACAAAAAGCATTGGCCTTTGCCTGTTTTGCATTGTGAAAGTCTCAATCCCCAAACTCTGGAACTCACTTCCTCCCAACATTCGTAACATCTATTCTCTTCCCACCTTCAAATCCCATCTCAAAACCCACCTTTTTAAAATTGCATTGTCTCTGTAGTTCTTTCTCTTGTTTCTATTTATGACTATTTTATTTATTGTATTCTATTTGTGATTGTATTTTCTTTATTATAGTTCCTATGCTTGTCTGTGACTGTAAAGTGTCCTTGAGAGCTTTGAAAGGTGCTTAAAATGAAATGTATTATTATTATTATTATTATCTCATTTCATCTCATCTCATCTCATCTCATTTTCCGTACTGCTTATTCCTCATTAGGGTCACGGGGGCTGCTGGAGCCTATCTCAGCTGTCTTCGGGCACGAGGCGGGGGACACCCTGAATTGGTTGCCAGCCAATCGCAGGGCACACAAAGACATACAACAGTCACTCTCACACTCACACCTTGGGACAATTTGGAGTGGTCAATGGCAGATTGTTTGCCATGCATGTTTTTGGAGTGTGGGAGGAAACCAGAGGACCCAGAGAAAACCCACGCAGGTCCGGGGAGAACATGCAAACTCCACACAGGGAGGCCGGACCGGGACGCGAACCGGCGACCTCTGCACTGTGACACCGACTCGACTACCGGGCCGCCCTATTATTATTATTATTATTATTATTATTATTATTATTATAAAGAAAAGCACTTGGGAAAACACAGATAACTCGGAATATGACCATCATTGCAGAATGTTGATGGGCGAAAATCATTCTACATTCACTCGTTTTTTTAATGTTGCCTTCTTTTTGATTTACAACAAATTTAACTATTTTGTGTCAAGTATATGGCCTTTACTATTTTTACGAGTGTTATAAGTACAGTATGCCATTACTACTAATACAAAGACAAAAAGCATCCATCGTTATTCATCGAGCTGTATAAATGCCCTACACTGCAAAACTCAGGTGATTAATGTGGTTAAAAAGCAGGCAGGGTGACATAAGTGTCCATGTTTTATACTTTGTGTTTTATTATTTTACTCCATGTTTTGTTAACCACTTTTGTTACAGCTGCAGCCGTTGTAAAAGTGCAAAATAAATAAGGAAACTGTGTTTTCAGTATCTCACATACCAGGCTACATACTTTGGCACTCCACCTACATGTCTGTCATTTTGTCAATGGGGATCTGTGTGTGTGTGTGTTTTGTTTGTTTATGGCCCCAAGCAGGGGAGAAGTGGTTCAAAGAGCACCGGAAACTTAGATGAAGGAGGTGTGTAATGAGAACTGAAAACCAATAACTGTCTCGTTCTGGAAAGACATATATAAGGAGAATACGCCAGGAGATGATTACACAAACACGTGCGCACACACACAACACACACACACGCGCACGCACGCACACACTCACACACACAATAATAATCATAAAATCAGAAAGTTTATAGGGGAGCCGAGTCACTCTATATCTATGGGTTGCCCAATTGGTCATCCAGCCGTTTATAAACACCACCTTGTGAACTCATACACTCTGAATTACATCCATTTGACAAACACTTGAATAAATGTTCAGTGCTTTGTCACACATGAAGACAACAGCGGCGAGCTGTTTAAAACAGTCACTCAACACTTCAACAGAATATAATCTGGATTCATTTACATTCAGGGTCTAAGGCTAAGGATCTGTAATAGACAGAGATGGTATACATTACTGGTCTGCTGCTTTTCATTATGCAGTTAATGATTTTCTGTCAAGTTCTATTGTAAATGAAGGAGCACAAAAGTGGTGGACAGGGTGCAGGAGCGAGGGAGAGGGGTGATTAAGAGTGGAAGGGCAGGAGACAGGAAACTCCTTGGGAGGGTGTGCACCTTCATTCCAATGCATCGCCGACCGATAAGTCGATGATTGTCGCCTCTGCTTGATGGGCTAATAATTAAAGTTATCAGCAAAATTATTTTTCCCCGTCTGACAGAAAACTAAAAATGTGTTTCTTATTTCTGTTTGTACAACCAACAACCGATGAATTAAATAAATGGATATTGGGAGGGCAATGAAACATTTGGATTTAATTGAATTGATTGGCTACAATTCAAAATATGGGTTGCTTGAACCATTTGTAACCTATTGAGAGCCATATGAAATTAGCTTTTGCTGCTTGACAGATGAACACCCGTGACGGATTGCTTTGATATTGCATGATGACATTGTGTTTCTTTTAATTTAATGAATTAATGTAACTATATGCATGATGTGTGAATTAGACACTATTTGTTCCATAATGTGATATTGATTGTAAATGGTCATTCTTTTATTAATTCTTTTTTTTAACAATACATTTTTCAATGCATGGATGAAAGTCCCAATATCCTGTGTCAACAACAAAGGGTTGCAAGCATATCAAAACAACTTGGAATTTTCAGTTCAGGGGGCTCTCTTGCATAAAAATGACCATACAAGGATGTCACAAAACCACTAATCAGGAAACATTGAGATAAAAATTTCCCCAAAGCGCGAATAGACCTACTCATGTTGTAGTCTTATATGTAAGTGCCACTCAGACACGTTGGTCACCTACTGGTAATATTACAATTTAAAGCTACCGTCACTTTTTAATTCCCGTTGGATTTTTTTGTGATTTATGTTTTACGGATTCTTATGAGTGCCCCTTTCCTTTTATTTATAATGGGAATCTATCTGTGTTTTGGGGAGAAATATTTGGATTTGTCAAATATGGATAAATAAAAACCAAATCACAATTTACTGTCCTCAAATATCATACAGTGTAACTTAAAATGGTTTAATATACTCATGAATTTAAATTTGAAAAAAAGTTCAAGGGGCCTGTTCTGGTGTGGTTGGTTTCCAGTTTGACATCTACGTACTGTATTGGATTGGTGGTGATTGGCTTCATTTGTTACTTAGCAACTGCCATACAGAAGGGAAATGGTGTGAACATGGTGGACACTACAATCAGAACCAAGGACAGTTCTTCATTCATTTTAAATCAGGGGGTGCAACATTCAGTCTAATTATAGTAACGATGACAAGCCCATGTATGGATACGCAGCTGGTCCCACATTGCTGACTGGTAATTATATTGCCAATGCACACCAATGAGGCTCCACACCGGCTATCTCAATACATATACAAGTGTGATCCTTTAATTGCCCTGCAGTAAAATACAAAAGGCTTTCACACTTATTTCCACCCACAATTTTCACACAGAACTTCCTATACACAAGATCACTTTTGCATTGGTCCTTTCGGGCCCCAAGTGGCGAGTATGAGCAACATGCTTAGCTAATCCGTCCTCCCTCTCTCCCCTCATCCCACAACATATCCCTCAATATGCCCCCCCATCCCCCTCTCACCCCCTACTCTCCCCCCTGACCCCCTCATCGGGCAATATGTCTGTGTTGAAAACAGACGGTAGAAATGATATTCTCAAATTTATGAATTTCCAGAAGCAAAAGTCAACATTTGTATTTCAAAAAAAAAAAAAAAAAGAAAAGAAAGGTCACTGAACAAATGTGAAAGTATGTTGAAACTAGTGACTATGGCAAAATGTACAAACTTCATAAATGTTCTGTCTTGGTAGTGTATAAAAATCTCACTTCAAGTATTTTAAGGAAGGTTGGTCTAAGACATCAGAAGGAAATTGCTGACCCATGAAAGAGGATGGCAGAACACCCATAGCAGTACAGTGCTGACCTGGAACGGTGTTAGTTTGACTTCCTCTTGCTCATATCATACAAAAGCACTATCACAGTTCTGTCATGTCTGGCAGCAAAGTGCAAAGTTTTGGTGCCAAAAGCTGTACTGTGACTTGCCAGCAAAAGAGAACATATTTCAGATTGGAGATAGCATCATAAACATTGAGTACATTAGCTGACATGGCTTGCAGTCCTGGTCGAAAGCGAATGCAATCATTTTGTTGGCCTTTAAAAGATGTTAGGCTTATGTTTTCCTATTTTGTCCAATTGCTGTCTTGTGATTTTATTCAAGTTTATCTTGGATTTTAACATGCACAAAATAACAGTCTCCCTTCCTTCGCAGTGTTGCTCCCAATGCATTTTTTGAACACACTATTAAGCAGCCGAGAATCATGCTCTTGCCCTTTGCCACCTCCAGTCTTGTTTCGCCTGTCCTTCTGTGACTGCTCTCCTGGCTCCGAGTAAGTTAAATTACAAGTTGTAAAGTGCAATCGTGACAGTGCACAACTTAATTACAGGGCTAACAGAAAGGACTGTGTGTTAATTTGCTGTTTTCTTGCTTTCTCTATCTCCAACCGCTCCAACACTGAGCCGCATCTTCTTCCTCAAACATTTTTTTTCCTATTGTTCCACTTCCTTCTTATCAAAATGTATCCCACGTGATAACTGTATGCTTATTATAGTTGTTGCCGTTGGAGTTGGAGGGGTGCTTTCTGCCTTTAGCAACATAAAAGAGTCAAGGATGCATGCCTACCTAATGAAGTGGTGAGGATACATAAAAGGTGTAATTATGTCCTTCCTTTCATGAGTCCACACAAGTCAATTGTGGCTTCTTTGAAATGTTCCAATTTTGACGCAACTTATGCACGCGCAAGTGCACACACATTCAAATTAATCGATGAAAATTGCAATCTCCGCTGTCCAAATGCCCCCGCTTTATAATTTAGCTTCACGTTCCCAGGTTTTGGTTAATTACAGTTTAACCAGTTTAATTGGTGAAAAATATTTATCTCTAAGTACATTTCCAGGACAAATTTATGTAAGACTTCATTAATTTTACATGTGTGGTTTGATTGGTGGGATTCAATTAGTTTATCTTTGAAAAATGCAAGCGGCACAATTTAACACACAGATACTGTACTTCCATGATTGGTCCAACAACACATTAATTCTAAATGGGATTTTACTTTTAAAATCGCCTTTTTACCAAGGTACACAAAGTGCTTTCACGCTGTTTTTTTCATTCACTTTCCGATGATGCAGCATCAGGCGCACTTACGTATACGTACTTCAGGATGGTCACAAGGCCTAAAAATCAAATCCCCAGTCACTGGATATTCAAAGATTCATGGGACTTCTGAGCCGTGCCACCAAATAACTTGTGTAACTTACACGTCAAAGGTTAAAACAAAACTCCTTGGCAAAGGTATAAATCACTATATGAATTGTCAGATGTAGGACCACACTTCATCATGCATTTCACTCATTCCAAAACATATTTGCTAGGTTATTTGCTGACTCTAAATTGTCCATGTAAATGGTTGTGGTATGGCAATCAACCGCTTAGCATGCTGGCCTCAAAGAACAGGCATGGTTCGATTCCAGCTCCGGCCTCGCTGTGTGGAGTTTTCATGTTCTTTCTGTGCCGATGTGGGTTTTCTCCAGGTACACCAGTTTCTTCCCATATTTCATAAACACACATGGCAGGCTGGTTGAATACTCTTAATTGTCTCTTGGTGTGGGTGTGAGCATAGATGGTTATTAGTCAATGTGTGCCTTGCGATTGGCTGGCAACCCATGGGGATAAAGGGCTTGAGAAAATTGATGGATTTTTGGATGATTCCTCATCTATGTGTGCCTTTTGACTGTTCGGCAACAATTTTAGGGCACACAAAACAGGAACACGCCGCTATTTGAAGTCAACAGAATTGTATAATTCTTTTTTTTTTTTCCAAAAGACTGTAAGTGTCTGAAGATTTGTGTGAATGTGTTTGCGCGTGGGTGCTTTCGGACGAGAATCCCTTGGTTTACGGACTCAACGTCATGTCAGCTTTTATCAATATTTGAATGCAGAACAAGAGAAGGGATGAATATTTAATCTGACCTTGGAACTCGACACAGAGATCGCGACAAGCGAAAAAGAGCGAAAGTGACAGAAAGCAAGAGGGACAAAGTGGGGTGACGAGAGGATGAAGCAAAGACAGGAGATGTTGATTATATGAGGGATCATATTTCAAAGTTGTAAAGTACTTGCATGGATAAAATGAGTGATGGACACCATGTTGCACACAGAATATTCACCAGTTTGTTTGACTATCAATAACCCAAAGAGTTTTGAGAACTGAATAAAGAACCACATTTTGTTAGAGGTTCTTGTTAAATGGATATTCCTTGTGATTATTCATCATTGATTGACATTTATTTGAAGACTGATTATGTCCCAGATTTCTCAAAAAATTATGAAAGAGATACATAGCATCATGGCACATATTCTTCAATAAATCTCTGCCATTGGTTACACGTTTAAATGATTACGTGTGAACCCAATCCCATCACTGCGGTGCTATTTTTGGAGCAGCCTGAGGGCTAATCATGGGGTCCTTGAGGCCTACCTTGTACCCATAAGCATCACGTTTGTGTTCACTGGTCGATGTTTTTTTTTTCTAAGTGTTCCAATTATACATGCAGAAGCATCAAATAACGTGAAAGAACATATTGTTAGCTGTCTGTAGCCAACTCCTTTGAAGGATAGTGATCACTTTTCTCCAACAAATGAAACAAATACTAAAATTAAAAAAGGACTACATTTTAAAAAGGTCTTCCATTAAACCACACATGCGGCCTGCGAGATCAAACTTGAAAATGTACACCATGAGAAAAATGCTAAAAATCATCATACACTTTGGGAATAAGAATTGCTTGATCTTTATTGTTGTAACACAAGCACACAGAGTGATCAGACTGCATGCTGACCAGCTGGTTAGCAAACGAGCCATTGCGAATGTTTCTTTTAGTTCTTTGGTGAGCTGAAGAACACCCACTTCACACAAACAGCCTCTCATATTTGGCTTAGAGAGGCAACAAATGTGCAGCGTGTAGCGACTGATGGTTGAGCAGCCTCCTACCAACATAAAACGCATGCACAGCTTCCTGCAGGGAGAGATGCTATGATACCACAGATATCCTATCCTATATTGTCCCTTAGTCCTGCCATGTGTCAGCTATGGTGTTGAAATATGAGAAAACAATTAGCAATGTTTCGTACATTCTTTCATATTGCCTTCCATTCAGCACCTTTTAGAAACGGGCACTAAATGGAATTATTTTATTTACATTATGTAATACACAAATACTAATTTGGTAAATTCCTGGATATAAATTAAGCTACAGGGGTGTACAGATGACGGCTGAAGAAACCTTCTCATCGATTGAACCACTCCTGTACAACTGAGAGCTTACACAGAACTACAGGGGTGGGGCTTTATCCAGGAAAGAACCAATTCCATTTTATATCCATCAGGATAACAGTGCGGATTGGACTGGCATCCAGGTGATAATGGTAGGTAATTTAAAAAAAAAGCCGTGAGTGGTAGCGGTCGGCACACAGTTAGCATTTTTAAGGCCTGGTAGATGTCATTCTAGTTAGTGGATAATTTTATTTCTCACTCCTGTCCTTGTTGGGATCAAGATACGAGTCTTATCCATCCATCTTCACAGATAATCTATTGCTTTTCTGGAGAGTGATGAAACTGTTATGGGCCTATCTCACTGAGCGGCATGGTGTGCTCACACCAAGTGAACATTGTTTTTTTTATGTTTTTTTTTTTGCCATCCGGTTTTGTTTCTTGCTAATCCACTGTTGCAACGGATCTATTCATTTGCACAGTCAGTGTAAATGATCAATTTAAAAAACAGCTTTGTTATATAAATATATTTGTTATATAAATGTCCTCATTTTGCACTTTTAGACACTAAAAGGGAGTTTCAAAGCTCTCACAACAGTGAGTAGATACTGTGAAAAAGAGATAGTTTGTCTTGAGAAATCAATTTTGATTTGGTTTCAGTTAATCCCAGCCACCAATTTTCTTTAGGGCTTGACCAATTTAATTTTGCGAGTGAGTTGGAACCCATTGTAGCTGACTGTGGGCGAGAGGTGAGGTACACATTGGAATGTTCAACAGCTCCCTTTCACCTTCAATGTTGATTGAAGAGTAAAACGTGGCTGGTAACCCATCTTTCATCCCAACGGCCAGATGTAATGACTGCCTTTTAGGTATGATTGTGGATATTCTTATTGCTCTGGCTCATTTTTTCTTATTGTATCAAATTCAACGCAACCGGGCTGCTCTGTTTGTCTTTGAGATTGGCTGTGAGAAAAGATCACAAAAAACCCTTCAGCAAGCATTGTCAATCTTGTGGTGGTCTTCAGCAAGGGATTCTTCATGATTACGACATAAGCTCAGCTTCAGTGTCCCTTTGCATATTCTCTTGACAAACGAATATAATAAAATGTTTTGGATATTTTGATCATTTATTGTGCAGCTTTCTAATCTTTGAAAGTCTGCTCCACACCTAGCCGCCAGGGCCCCTTCTTTCTTATCGCAGCGTGTCGCCTTTTAGCTGCAGTCGTTGCTGCAGCACAGCGGAGCTTGAAAAAACGGACACAAGGAAATTGTAGTTCCTGTCCACATGGCGTCCAGTTAAAAAAACCTCACAAGCACTGAGGGAGAGGAGCTCTCGCAGCCTATCTTTCGATGCATGTAGCGATCGCCCACATAAATGTCCGCTTGGCTCAGCTCTGATCACATAATTGTGTTGTGCACACCCCACCCACCCAACCACACACACACACACACACACACACACACACACAGAGCGGTTACACACTCCGCAGCTCCAAAGCCCTGGTCCAAACACATACATGTAATGTGCACGAAAAAAAATCATGAAGCAGAGGTTTGTAACCCGCAGGTTGGCCCTTGATCAAACCAGAACATGTATCGACAATAACAAACTAGTCCTGCCGGCAAACCGCCTACACAGTGGATTTATTTTGTGAGTGTAGTAGAGACCCACACAAGCAACTAAACAGAAAAAGTGAAAAAAGGAAGAAAGAAAGTTAGCCACACAGCGTATAGCAGTGTGACAGAGGATGTGTGAATGATGAAGGTCAAATGATGCAGCAGATGAAGTACTATACGCGCCATAACATGTTTTTAAAATAGAACAGAAACATCAACCTTAAGGACAACCGACACTTCTGGACAAGTTGCGTCCCTAATTTGTAAAATGATTTCAAATGACTTCTACTGAGCACATTTTACAAAGATTCCACCCCATATAGCTACATTTTACGTTTTAAGACTCTCGCTGAATATTCAAGAAGTCTTGTTTTCGAGTTGATGACGATGCCCTAAGTGACGTCACGGAGGGAACACCCGTGACCAAGAAAGCGACACACAATGCATTTTGTGTACTTTTTTTCGTCTGAAAACACTGTGTTGATCGTGAAATTAGAAGGAAAACTACATAAATAACGCAATGGTGAATTGTTGTGTGTCGCAGCCAATTACGGTAACACGCATAAAGAAGGTGTATGTTTACACAGCAGACAAATCAACCCATTTCCAACGGAGCTGGTGCACCATCTTGTGCATTTTCTGGGCGCTACATTGGAGTCCAAACGGCTCGAATTGATACGGAAGGACTTCTTTAATCGATTGCAAACATTTATGCTTTCCTCTTCAGAACTATTAGAATCATATTCATAACTGGATGAGTAACAAGAAAGCATCTTCTCCAAATCTGAACTCTCTGAAGCCATTGTTTTGATTCTGGAGCAAGGCAGTGTGTGACCAATAGTGACGTCACGAACAAGGGGGCGGGACTTTCTGAATCGGCCCAGTTCCGAGCTCATTCTGTGGCAGTTTTGGGACGCTTTAAGTCATTTTTATTGGTGCTTCGCATTTGACTAAAAATATTAGCCTGCGTGTTTTGGGTATTTTAGATGCTATAAAACATTTTTTTCTGAAAAATGGTGTTGGTTGTCCTTCACCCTTTCCATTTTGTGTCCTTTCTATGCCATGACATGACTGTCGGAGGCTCAAATAAACTTACTCACTACCATTCCTGAATTTATTCTGGAGTTGAAAATATGACATGGAGCGCCATTCCCGAATGTGTTTTTTTCTTGCGCGGGTTGCATATAAAGCACTGGCCAGACCGCTATCAATGGTTTTTTTCCCCTTACACGAGGGAGCAGCATTTGCCTTTTTTACAGCTGCCCCCACGTGCACCTCATTTTACTTTTATTAATTGTTTTTTTTTTTTTTGACAAAAAAAGAGACTAAGAATTCTTACGCTGCATTGAATATTTATGTAGTCCTAAAACGCAATATTCGGCGGATCCTGGAATTTAAGTGAAAATGACAAAAACCCTGCCACTGAAGTGGACACATTTTTGCACATGCCTGGTAGTGAATGAGTTAATATCATGAATTTGAAAAATTAAACACCTTTGGAGTATGACAAATTTGTAAGGCTCAACATTAAGTACAACATACAGCACCTCCACAGGGGCCCATTATTCCATGTGAAAAAGTCATAAAAAAGATTCCCCCGTCGGCGAAAGGGTGCCACTTACACATCTTCCTGAAATGGACGCGCTCAGAGATGCGATCTTGACATCAGGCCACGATGCTGACAGATCTGTCAACCGTACACTTATAAGTCTGTTGGCTGTACCTCGAAGTCAAAACATCAGTTTGCACATTTTGAGTCAATTCACAGCTTCTGATAGCGAGTGATGTCTGTCACCGCCCGGCTCAGCTGATTCATGGGGGGCGTTGCGCTATCACACCTGTCGCACAAATGCTCATTGACTGACAAAGAACTCTAAAGGCTCCCGACTACAATACAATAATGGCTCAATGTCGACAACATCTTATTGGTGGAAATAAAAAAACAGACCAGCGCCAGTTGGACTTTATCCTTCACCTTTGAGGAGCATTTCCACATGCTGATTGAACTTGGGCTTGAAGCGCTGATCATGTGCACGGGGTGTTTCTGGGTAACTTTGTCCACTCTCAATATGTACATTCCGTCGTGAGTGTCGTATTGGGATTAAACTGTGTGTATTGGAATAAATTATTAAAATGAATGGAAACCACACGTTCCATCAGAGTAACCTGCTGGGGGGCCGTGTAGATGCCATTGGCCCCAAGATTTGGATCCACAATGTTAATTTAACAATCATAGTATGACATCTTTTCAATTAATGCCACTATCGAACTTCACGGATAATGGCTCAATGGTAATTGCGCACATATTTTCACTTTACACATCATGGGTGTGTGAGCACTCTCGATGGGAGAATCATCGCATCTTGAAAATTTGTCAGAAAGGAACATTAAAGGTGACAAGAACGATGCCCTAAATGTGGCTTTTAAAGTTTGAGTGGAGTGAAATAGTAATTCTTCTGTGTGCGTGTTCTGTGTAATTGTGGCCCACTCTGTTCAACAAGCACAAGTGTTTGAAAGGTTTACATGACAGGGGAATACATTTTAACTATATGGATTTCATTGCCGGGCCAGCATTGCCAAAATCATGCAATATTGTTTTTGGTGCCTTCATGTTTCAGCAGGGGTACATTGTTAGAATACTGCTACCATCATGGAGAAAAAATAGCAGCAAAATATACCAAGAGTAAGTAAAAGAGATGAAAAAAAAATCTGAATCTGACTTTATCTGCTGTCACAGGTGTCAGCCATCCACATCCTTTTTGTGCTGCACGAATAGCTTGCCTCTGTTTCTAGTTGACTTTTGTTCAAAATTGGCTGTGAATATGACAGCAAAGGCAAATGCAATCCTGTAATTTGATTGGGCAACATGGAACTTGAATTTAACACTCTAGCCGTATGTTACAAAGAAATGACAACAATGCATTTTGCAACAGCATGAAAACAAGGAGATCAAGTTCAAGTACAGTAATCTAAAATAATTCTTTAGCATACAGACTTTGAAGTGTCCGTGTTGCATTGGTATATATTGTGCGTTTCACGTTGCACTTTCCTGAAAAGAAAACATTTCAATCGTTGATTTTTCATTGTAATGCAAAATCAATGTAATGTAATGTAAATGTAATGAAAGCTTTTACCGTATAAAAGAAATGTGCATGTTGCTCCTTCGCAGCGCTTTTGGTGTTTAGTTGTAACTAGCATTTACTAATTTATGTGGCTTCATCATGATAACCCGCCCCCTTAAAGATGGGCCAGTGACATTTAAGATTGTTGTCTTGTTATCATAACATCAAAAGTGTTATTGAATTCACACCGTATTGATCATGGAACTACGTTAAACAATTTGTTAATCAATCCTCAGTATGAATGCCATCAGCTGCTCATTGATCAACTCCTTTTCTCAAAACTAGCCACACTCACAGCAGCAGTGTCAAAGTTCTTTTATAACAAACAAGCAGAGAATGGGGACGTTTTAAGGTTTGCTAAAGGGAGAGGGAGTCGGAGTGGAAACATTTGAAATCATTCCAAAATGACTGACTGAAGCGGCCCTATCGCCATGGTTTCAAGTCAGGAGATAAGCAAAGTCTTCTCAAATTAATCAGCGTGAGCAGAAGAGAAAAATGAAAAGACTGACAGGTGTGTGCAATGACAGAATAGAGCAAACTAAAACATCTAGGACAACGGATATCAAAGAGGATCGAGAGACAACAACCAATAAAAAAAAAACACATTCATCCTACCGGAGTTCCGCTTGGAGATGTACTTGACGTCATCGCTGGCTCCTGAGGCAAGAAGGTCAAGGATGAGTAGGAGAAAGAGTGACGTCTTCATCGCTCCCCTCTATGCTAGGACCTTAAGATCAAATAGGATAGAAATGTTGTTACACATAACATGCCAAGTACAATTCTATCACAAACCCACACACAAACACAAGACAATTACATTACAAAAATGCTCACAGGAAAGCCTTACTTGCCCTTCTGACCATGGCCACCAGGAAAACCCGTGTATTTGAAATGTTTTATTCTGTATTGTGATATGTATGCACTTACCAGGAGTGCAGACTAATCTGCCCGACCTGGATCTTTTAAGTTAAGCATTATTTTCTCTGTCCTTTTTTAAAAAATCATGAGAATATCCACATTCACTTTTTTAAAATACCTGGGACAGTGATGAAGCTGAAATTCATTTATTTACAAGCCATTTCCCACATACCTCACGTGACTCTATAAAATCTAAACGATTCAAACAATCTAACAATCCTTTTCACCAGCCACCATTTCTAACACACGTTCATATTGAGTAATTTGGTGTTTATGAAGCAAGTCCAGTCCATTATGTGCGTTGACATATGACGCTTTAAACATATTGAGTCACGTCACATTAGCAGAACAATACAAGCTCCGAAGCACTCTTTTGAAACAGTGGAATTGATGAAAACGGACACAAACACATGGTTTCTATTTATATTATTATGATTATTATTATTTATTCTTATTATTGTTTTGGGAAAGTGTTTTTTTCCTGTAAATGAAGTGACACAAACCATAAAGTGGTCAATTAGACCAATCAGTAAAATATCTGGAATGATTTAAAAGGCTAATGTTGCAATTTTAGCAGTACCTGTATATATGTAGTACAATAATTGGATTTGGATTGGATTGGATTTGCCTTTGTTAGTCTCGCAGTGGAGAAATTTACATTTCACAGCAGCAAAGTTATGAAAGAAATGAATGACATACATCAAAAATATAACATTGTAAGTACAACGTTTATGGGTAGAATTAAGTATTAGACAAAATTTGTCACATCTATCGGCTGAACTCAGGACTGGAATTGGAGTGGCAGCACTCGATCAACTGAATCAGCTGAGCCTACTTTTATGCTGCCATGCTACAATAAACAACGCAGTCCAGTTTGTGATATATTTGATTGGCTCTGTGGAATCTGTTTTTTTTCCAATGCAAACCATGTTTCTTAACTCAATCAAGCTTTGGAAACACTCCTAGAGTGACATGATCACAGCAGCATATCACCAGTGACTAACAGAGTCCAATTAGTTCTGGCTGAGTCAAGGTCAAAGCCATAGCACACAAACAACAACACATGAGGCTGTGTTTGGGCTTACAATGAAGTGGGAAAAGCAGAGTGCAAGGCAAACAGATGAAGAATAAATGACAGCATGTGTTGCTGGGTGTAGTGGTGTGCAAAGAGCAGGACTGATTGGGGCAAGGCCCCAAGCATCTAATGATGTAAGGGCATTGAAATGAGTAACAATGTGCATTCAAGCCAATAGTGGGAACAAAAGTTCAATTGTCTGTGGACATAGATCAGCAAAAAACACACTTCTACCCCCATCCAAGGTTTCTACCGGCAGTTGACTGGTAACACCTCCCATCCCCATTGATGATCAGTTCTCAACAGGCCGTTTCCAATGGGCATGGTATCTAGAGTTAGAAACAACATTGCCTCACACACAACCCATGCACTGACCACGTAGTATGATCTTTATTTGCAAACAATCCGTCAATGAAAGTATGTATGTCAACATGTCCAAATGTTGTCTTTTTTATATGAATCAATACCATAGGTCAATAACCGTTTTAATCTTATTTAAGTGTTAAAAAGGCCCTTCTAAGATGCTGTTTTCGGGGGTGATGGGTACTTGTGTACTGAAAATGACTATTTTTGCAATGACATTTAACCCCGGTGGTCGCACTCTTATGTGACATGTATTATGTTCACCATGTTCATGATTAATTAGTGGGGCGAGAATTTCAGCTCTGTTAAATACTTTGGAATGAGGCCTTTGTTGCCCTTTACACTGGCATGGAATGAAAGATTTCTGTGCTCTTCTAGGGTCAGAGTACTGGTGGTTGTCCAGGGCCTCTTCGGTCTTTGTCGTAAAAAAGGTTAAACTCATCAATTGGCTCAATTTACCCAGTTTTCTCAGTTGTGGCACCATGGGAAAAATACCACGACCAAAACTTTACAGTGTCTATACAGCATTAAGTTAAATCTGAGTGCTTCGTTCGTACAGTAATGCTTTGTTATATAAATTTTATCATGTCACTAGATGACAGTGTATGACTCATCTTTGGGGTATGAGGCCATGAATCAACTGGACACTGTCATCCCATGGCTCAAATGGCAACGCTGCCAGCTTGTCTAATTAAAGATGGACTCTCACGCATTGCATCTTTGACCAACATGCTGTACAACACCTCGTTTGGCATGCAAGTGGGAGGTTAAGCATCGTTTGGATGAGATGCCAGAGTTCAGATTTTTCACTTTGCAGTCCTGTGAGAAAGAAAATGGAAATGATTCCAGCATAATGGAAGTGAAAACAAACCTTAAGAAATCTCCAGCTAGCACATCTTGCATGATGAACTCAAGGGCTAAACAAGATATAGATGCTTATTTAGTCTGTGTTATGTCCAGCTCATTTCTCGGGAGTTGATATGAATTGCCCAATAATTATTAATCTTATATTATGAGATGTAAGAGCGGAAGACCAAAGAGGAGGTTTATGGATGTTGTCAAAGACGGCATGAAGGTAGCTGGAGTGAGAGAAGAGGATGCACAAAACCGGGTTATATGGAGGACACTGATTCGCTGTGGCGACCCCTGAAGGGAAAAGCCGAAAGGAAAAGAAGAAGATATTATGAGATGTAACACAACCGTTTTATATGCCAGGTTGAATGTTCCCCATCTGTCAATCAGAATCAGAATCAGAAAGCCTTTAATTGTCCCACAATGGGGAAATTTGCAATAGGTTAAACAAATGTGTTTGTAGACTTCCGCTTGGACATAATATCTGGTCTTAGACACATTTTGGAAGTGGCATTCTATATATCAATTACATTTTTGCAGATCACAAAAATAATAAAGAATAATCATCATAATGTAATAATCCATACTAAATTTTCTCGTTTTTTTATTTAAGAAAGGAACTAACAATAGATAGTGGTATGAAGACTCATTCGTATTAATGTCAAACATTTAATTGTGCCATTATACACGCAATTTTCTTCCAGTGACACAATTTTGGGTGTTGAACATTTAACCCTATCATAAATGTTCCTTAAGAAAGGGGTAATGTAGAAGCATATTGACATTTTCCTTATGTTAAATTAACTAAGGTATATTTGCAGTGTAAAAGCATCATAGGAAAGGTGAAAAGTTTACCAATTAATTACAATGCAGAGATTCAAACACCTGGGTTGATTCTGGATCAGACACTTCAGCAAATGGGCATGCGCGCATGTATGCGCGCATGCACGCTCAAGCACAGATAGCAAGCTATTCTGGTCGCAAATAGACCAATGCTAAACCATTAGGGTGCATCAGCCACACATCTAATATTAAAGACGCCCTCAAGCGCTTTTCTGTCACACTACCTTTTCTCTCCCAAACTGCATGAGTCATGCAGTTTTGGTTACCGAAGCAGTCTGTGTTTTACATGGCAGCATAGGCCGCCATGTCATCATGATGAAAAAGGTGATATATGTCCTTTTAATCTCCTCATCAGAATGTGTAATTAGTTTGAATCAGGATTTATGCGCTGAGCTCAAATTTAGGCTACACAGAAATTGTGCATTACACTGAGGTTGAGCAATGTCGAATATCTGAGTACTTCCCCTTTTGCTCTCTTGTATTCCTGGGCGCACCATTATTTCTACACTTAGTATTTTCATTTTCATGTATTTGACATTGCCAGCCTTGTAGTGGACTGTGTAGTCACAGTTGTGACAACGTAAATGTTTCAATGTCTTAGTTTCAGTTTCTGGCATGTACTGAGCGGATTCAAGCAGAATAGTGTAAACTCAAAGAAAATCCAAGTGAGATAAAAGATGCAATATTATCAGAAACTCACCTCCACGTTAAGGTCGGCATTCTCTCAGCCAATTTAGTGGCAAATGACAATTGATACAAACTGAAAATATGATGGCTTAAGCATCGGTGAGTGTTTTGGTTTGTTTGATTGTTTGTTTCCCCCACTAGCATGGTAGTTTTTTCTCACGACTGACGAAAATACATGCCCGTGTATCACTGTGAACAAACTCACAGTGGTGAAAATACACCAGGGCACATTGACTATATATGGAAACATGTCACCAGAAATGCTCATAGCCTGTCAAGACAAGTGTGGTTCCTATACAGTTGGTGGCGGTATTCACCAATGAGATGTAATTGTCCAATAAACTTGGGAGACAAGGAAAAAGGTAAAGATACAGAGGAGAAAAGGGGAAAAAACATCAGGTCTGACCGCGCCATTAAGCTCACATCCCATTGAATGACGAATGTTTCAAAAGGTAGCAAAAGTGGATTTCCTTCAGGGTTCATGTAAGGTTGCAAACACTCAAAAAGACATTCACAATCAGATTTAATGTTTGCAAACAGCTTTTCTTGTCATCATTAAGTTTTGAATTTTGAACAAATAAAATATATTTTATCTTCTAGATTTTGGGATTGGAGTTATTGTGCATTTGTCATGATATCACAGGAGAGAGGACCGCACATCAATGTGTGCCTGTCCAGGTATCGTATCCAGGTCATTCATGGTGAAACACTGCTTTGATGAGTGGTGGGTTATTAACATTCACAAGGATAAATTTGTCATCACAGATAGTGCCAAAATGTATTCGCTGAATTTTCTTCCTGCTAATGTAATAATGCAGCCATCAACCCCAAATGGGCGTTGTTTGTTTACACTAGACTCCCACAGCCAGCATTTTGACAGTTCTCACAATTTGATGCGCTGTTAATATTTTGCGATAGATTAACAATATTCCTGTCCTTTTAACTTTGCCTGACATTATTGCCAACGGGGGAATAATATACTTACAGACACCTGCATGCATATTATTATCCCCATGCTGGCATTTTATTGTATTAAAATAAACTCCTGCGCCAGGTTTCCATGGCAACCAGTTTGGAGCGGGGGTATTGATTTTTCTCAAAAAGTCACATTGGTCAATAACATATCACAGTACAGGAAGCATTACATAGGTTTCATATTGACGAGGCTCAGTCGAGACTGGGAGTCCGAGCAAGAGCAGTACAATAATAATAACGGACTTTCAATCAACAAAATACCTTTGCACTGAAATTGATAAGCAAATGGCAAATAATAATAATTATCTGTAATCACCTCATTTCCACTGTCACAATGACAACTCAGTGAGGTTTAGCACCGCTGTAATCCTGGTGAGATAAGGTGGTTCAGACAATGCAAGAATATTTTGTAAATGAGTTCCTTATGTTACGATTATCTTCACACTAACATTCATGTGCTAATGCACGTAATGGCAAGATGGCAAAATGGCCTGCCTGAAATGGACAAAAAAAATGAGTTTTTTCCTGCTTAGGTAATTCATACTTACAGTAGCAGTGTATACTTACATACTTACAGTTATGATTCACCTTACGAACGACCGCATCTCGTTAGTAAGGTGGGAAGCGTCTACATTGATTGATTGATTGATTGATTGATTGATTGATTGATTGATTGATTGATTTGTTTATTTGTTTGTTTGTTTATTTATTCTGACATGAAAACAAAATGTGGCATTCTATTGTTGTTTGCCACTCATATAACCAGTGTATGATCATAAAAGTGATTCCTGAGTGACTTTCAAGTCATAATGATTCAGTACGGCATTGTTGAAACAGCAAATCAAATTGTGGAGACTGTATCACCTTACTCTATGTACAGTATTTAAGAGAGTTCATTTTAACATTTAGGAATTTCAGGTAATCATAAATCGGTAATCATAAATTGCATCAGTGGTATATTTTGTTTGTGTTGAATGTCAAAAAAGTCAAACATTGAACGAGGAAGTATAAAACACAGACTCTCTACCAGTCGTAAAATACATTCACACCGACTGAAGTACGACGACATATATCCTTGGGTCTTCAGTAAGCCATTACTGAAGCTGCTGCAAGTAATTACCAAATTACATGTCATTACTTTTTGTTATGTATTGCGTGTTCCTTGAGTGTTAACTGGGAAGAGGGATTTCCTTCCCACCCACATACTCTGCACAGCCAATCGTAAACGAGCTCGGTGCCTCCTCCTCAGAACGTCAACTGGGAAGAGGGGTTTCCTTCCCGCCCACATACTGTACGTAGCCTATTGTAAGCGAGCTCGGCGGATTGGGGCCTGAACTTGTTGCCAACACTGCAGCATGAATTGATCAGCCTTGGTGTCCATCACGTAAACAGCCAACCCTTGAAACACCTAATGTGTCTGTGTAAGTGTGCGTGCGTGAATATTATTATTACAGTAACGTCTCGTTATATCGATATTCAAGGGAGTCCGAAAAAATATCGATATAACCGGGACTATCGATATATCCGACCCTGTTTGCATGTAATTTTCTCAGTGCGTGCATAGAAATAGTATCGATATAACCGGGACTATCGATATATCCGATATCGATATAACGAGACTTTACTGTTTTATTATTATTGATACATTACATTTTAAGCGCCTTTCGTAGCTCTCAAGGACACTTTACACTCACAGACAAGCATAGGTACTATAATAAATAAAATACAATCACAAAGAGAATGCAATAAATAAAATACAATTATAAATAGAAACAAGAGAGAGAGCTACACAGAAAATGCAATTTTAAATAGGTGGGTTTTGAGATCAGACTTGAAGGTGGGAAGAGAATCGATGTTACAGATGTTGGGAGGAAGTGAGTTCCGAAGTTTGGGGGCAGAGCAGCTGAAGGCTCTGTCACCCATCGTGCTGAGACGGGCGGGGGTGCCCACAGAGGTGGAGGGAGGAAGAGGATCTGAGGGAACGAGAGGGAATAGAAATTTGAAGAAGGTCAGATAGGTTTTGGGGGGGAGGGCAAGGTTATGGGTAGCATTAAATGTATAAAGAAGAATTTTAAAGTTGATTCTATATTTGACCGGTAGCCAGTGGAGCTCTTGGAAGACGGGGTGATGTGGTGAAAGGATGAGGTTCTGATGATGATCCGGGCTGAAGAATTCTGGGCGAGCTGAAGTCTGTGGAGAAGTTTCTCAGGTACACCAAAGAGAAGTGAATTGCAATAGTCGATCCGGGAGGTGACAAGACTATGAACGAGGATAGCAGTGGTGTAAGGAGTGAGAGACCGGTGAAGACGATTGATATTGCGTCGGTGGAAGTACGCAGACCGGGTTAAGTTATTTATATGGGAGTGGAAAGACAGTCTGATTCAAGAATGACACCTAGGCTTTTTACCTGATGGGAGGGAGAAACGGTCGAATTGTCAATAGTGAGAGAGAAACTCTTAGCTTTGCTCAAGGTGGATTTGGTACCAACGAGGAGAATTTCAGTTTTTCGCTGTTAAGTTTGAGGAAGTTATGGGTAAACCAGGATTTAATTTCAGAGAGTGAAAGGGAAGAAGGTGGAAGAGAGGCGTCGGGTTTGCTGGAGAGATCGAGCTGGGATCCGCAAAGCAATGAAATTGTATACCAAATTTGCTGAAAATACTGCCAAGGGGAAGAAGGTAGGTGAAGCACGCAGTCAATTGTAAGTGAGCTACCCGGAAAAATACGTGCAATACAAAATTTCATTTACAGCATCTCTGTCCGAACATTTTTCGACATACTGTACCCGCAAAAAAGTTCGTGGTACTGTAACGTAACTCGAATGTATCTAAGTTGGGGATTGTATAGAACTAAATAAATAAAATTGCATCCCAGTTGCTGTTGTTACCACGTAGACAACAGCATCATGGCCAGCAGCAAAACCAAAAACATCTATCATTGAAAAAGCTGAGCCTTTGTTCACTGGGCAAAGCACTCTATCAACTGTATGATCCCCATTCAGCAACACCAACATGCTATTGTTGCCCTGCTGGGCGTTGGTGATATCAACACGAATCCAGCTGGTCACCAGCTATCACCAGCTCCTGGCACGGCTCCGGAAACATGCTGTCCCGCCTGGGCGGCTGTAGTTGAGTTAATACAGTGGATTACTCGATGACTAATGGATTGGCTGTTTGAATCATGGCCGGTTACGCCTGTTGGTGGTCTTCCTGCTTAATTCATATTCCACAAACGCAATATTAATCACAATTTAAACTCTTGGGGGGCTTGTTGCGTCACACTTGTGTATGATTTTGAAGTGCGCTTTTCAACACTTTCATGTCTTTCAATTCCTTGATCTCCTTGATGTGCGTATCACCCTGACGCATAGCACACGCTTGCAAATTGTATAAAAGGAGCTGTCGCGGGACAGAGAGATTGGGCGAACCACGGGGCAGAATCATCTCAGACTCACGCCGGGCGTCGGACGGACATCACGGCACGACTTGCTCAACTCCACGCCACGATCAAGCTCTGCGCGTCACCTGCCTGGGAGATCTGACAACGAACCTACTTACAAATAAAGAGAAACATCAAACTCTTTATTGGCGAGCCAGCCAGGAGGATTTTTTCCCTCCTCCTCAGCCTAATCAACTCTCCAAATGGAAAGATCCAGATTTCCCAGCCGCTCGTGAACCCGGCATCTTCACAGCAAGACCCCTCAAGCCGAGCTCCCGATGGGCCGCCACCACCCGTGGGCGCCCCGACCCCACCGTGAAACCTGCCGCACCCTGATGGCCGACATCGTCCAATTCGCCTGGCGACTCTGCAACTAGCTGCATCGTATATGTCCACGATCGCACATCGTCGGACACCGCTTATGTCCACGATCGGACATCATATATGTCCACGATCGGACATCGTCGGACATCGCTTATGTCCACGATCGGACTTCGGGAACACGCTTCATGGCCGACACGGGCGCCGACGTCAGCGTTCTTCCTCAGCGTCCTGCAGAGCGCCATGGCAGCGCGATCAACGCCACCGTCGCCGATGACCCGCCTGTCCGTGCCCGGCAGCATGGCCAACCCCACGCACCTTCGTCCTCACAATCCCTCATCGATTCTCCGATTTGACCGATCCCAGCCGAACAACTCATGGTGAGAAGACCTTCCGGCATCGACTCGACGGCCGCGAGGAAAGTTTCCATCGATCGACTCCAACTGGCAGTCGTAGAGCACTCTTTGCCGTGCTCCCGTACAACGACTTCAGGCACCACGAAACCTCCTCGGCAACCTCCCCACCGACGCCTGCCATGCCCGGTGACCGTCATCTTGCCTGGCCTCACCATGTCGCAGAATGACTTTTGTTTTTATTTGTTTTTCCTTCATCGCTTTCACCGACTTCGGATCCAGGAGGGGAGCCCTGTTGCGTCACACTTGTGTATGATTTTGAAGTGCGCTTTTCAACACTTTCATGTCTTTCAATTCATTGATCTCCTTGATGTGCATATCACCCTGACGCATAGCACACGCTTGCAAATTGTATAAAAGGAGCTGTCGCGGGACAGAGAGATTGGGCGAACCACGGGGCAGAATCATCTCAGACTCATGCCCGGCTCACGCCGGGCGTCGGACGGACATCACGGCACGACTTGCTCAACTCCACGCCACGATCAAGCTCTGCGCGTCACCTGCCTGGGAGATCTGACAACGAACCCACTTACAAATAAAGAGAAACATCAAACTCTTTAGGCTCATCAAACATAAAGGGAGGAAACATTTCTTCCCTCCTAATAGAATTGGCCTTTTTTTGTTTTCAAGCTATGTGAATTGGAGGACAAAATGAATATTCACGCAAACACATTCCCATCACTTGCTTTGGATAAGTCGATGTTTGATAAAGACCGTATATAGATTTACAGTGAATCCTTGGTTTACGAACGTTACATTTATGAAAATTTTACCTTCGTAGACAAACTATTTTTCGGGATACACACGGAGCTGCCACAATGAGTGATGTGTCGTTCGCGAACGAGCCCGTTCTCCTAACAATAAAAAGGTGGCCACTGTTTTGTCCTCTATTCCCCACCCCCAGTCTTCTGTTATCATCCTCAAGATGGTGAAGGAAGCCTATGTTCCTTATCAAGTGTTTAATGCTGAGGAAACCGGACACTCCATTCCATCTAGCCATTAACGACCATCACAAAGGTAAATAAAATGATGTTATTGTAAGTACAGTTCATTTCAGAATCAGAAAACCTTTATTCGTCCCACAATGGGAAAATTTGCAGTCCACAGCAGCAATTTGAAAGGGGATGGGGTGGGGGGGGGTGAAAGGATAGAAACAAGATATTCTAAGCCTAGCAAAATAAAAATATCAACTGTATACTGTAAATGTGCAAAACTGTTTCATAAAAAACTGTACATAGTGCAAGTATCTTTATTTCTATAATCATAATACTATAGCACATTTATTATACATAAAATGAGGTATATTTTGTGTAGTTTTAAGGCTTACATAATTAGAAAGTAGAAAATTATGTTTTATGGGGACCAGGGAACGAATTATTCTGATTTTAATGGTTTCCTATGCGGAATTAATTTTTGGGATACACACTTTTCGCCTTACACACTCTGTCTGGAAATCAATTAAGTTCGTAAGCCAAGGTCCCACTGTATCTGGATTGCCATATTGCCCGAGGTCTTCTTTGCAAGGCAAAACAGGATTATGCTTGGCCGTGTTTAAGTCAAACGGAAGCCAAGGACATATTTCACAAATCATCACCCCATGCCCAGTGGACACGTTTGGCACCAACGTGTCATCTTTATGCCAATTTACGACCCTGCCATCATCATTAGCCCAAATAGTGTTTTCAGAACCGGCAGGTAAACATCTCAAATGAAGCTATTATTGGCTTTCGTTTACCAATCGAAAAGACTACAGGTGGCTCAGATCTTCTGCTGAGCCCAGTGACTTGAATATTCGACCCCTGCATGTTAAGCTGCCCTTTTGACTGTCAAAATAGTTTATCTGCATACTGAGTGAGTCTTACAACTCTCTCTGACATCGTTCATGAAGCTGACACACTGTGCCCCGGAGACTGCAATTGCTTATGACTCAAACATCTCACAAATCAAGGCATTGCCTCACAAATATTACAGCCATTTCTGAGAAGCACAAAGAATTGTGTCTGACACCAAGGATCACACACACACACAAATGCACACAAACGCACGCACACACGCACACAGACACATGCACAAACTGATTACACAGAACAGCTGGTAAACAGATTGTGGAAGTGGAAGAGCGGGAAGGAGGGGTTTAGCTCATTTGCGGTTGTTTTGGGTGATTTCACAGACAAACTCCAAGGTTGTGTGTAAAGCTGTAAGACAAATGAGTGGATGTTTTAACGAGGAAGATTACTGAGTCAATTATTGAGGCAGCCGATGCATGTGCAGCGAAGCAGTCATTTATTACATAACATGAAAAGCAACACAAGTACAGCAGTATATTTCAAGTGTATGTTTCTTCTTTATGTACCATTGATCAATTGTTAAATATACTTTGTTTTGCAAACAACACCATTTAAAAAAAGTCTGATTAGGGTTATGTTAGCAGCCCGGTAGTCGAGTGGTTAGCATGCCGGCTTCACAGTGCAGACGTCGCCGCTTCGCGTCCCACTCCGGCCTCCCTGTGTGGAGTTTGCATGTCCACCCTGGGCCCGCGAGGGTTTTCTCTAGGTTTCCTCCCACATTCCAAAAACATGCATGGCAGGCAGATTGAACACTTCAAAAACTAGGTGTGAGTGCGAGAGTGACTGTTGTGTGTCTTTGTGTGCCCTGTGATTGGCTGGCAACCAATTCATGGTGTCCCCCGCCTCATGCCCAAAGACAGCTGGGATAGGCTCCAACACCCCCCGCGACCCTAATGAGGAATGAGTGGTATGGAAAATCGATGGATGGGTTATGTTATTTTGTGAGATTGTGAAAATCTTCAAAGGACTAATGTTATGGCTTTATCGAAATAAAATAATGATGAAACAATTCCTTGAGAATTGGATACCTTGATTTAAAGGACAACAGAGACCTCCCAACATAGTTGCATCCATAATTTGTAAAATCATTTCAAATTACTTCTTCTGACCGCATTTTACAAAGATTCCACCACAAACAGCTATCCACAAACAGCTATATTTTTAAAATTTGCGCTGAAAATTCAAGGAGTCTTGTTTTCAAGTTGTGACGATGCCAGAAGTGACATGTATTTCGGAACCCCCTCAGCAAGTTGACTTTCATTCCGATCGTTTGGCTGGAATATTACCAATCACGAGGAACGGAAAACCATTCATGTTAAGGGTGAGTACAAACACAAAGTTATTTTGAATAATACATTCTGACATTTTGTTGAAAAGTGGCCGCGCATGCAAGTGTGTTTGCATGCGTGTGTGCGTGGCTCTCACTGAAAAACATTTTTAAATATTTTACTTTTATGGCTCTCTGTCAAAAAGGTTCCCGGCCCCTGATCTAGACACTGCAAGATGCATGTCCTATTCAATAAAATCGCAATTCGAGGGCCATGAATCAATTCTCGATTTTATGTGAATTGCGATTCACTACAATTTACCTGACATCTACCACAGATGTCAGCATATTATATCGGAATTCCATGCCTTGTTGAGCAGAGTCATAAGGGATCTCTCTCTCTCTCTCTCTCTCTCTCTCTCTCTCTCTCTCTCTCTCTCTCTCTCTCTCTCTCTCTCTCTCTCTCTCTCTCTCTCTCTCTCTCTCTCTCTCTCTCTCTCTCTCTCTCTCTCTCTCTCTCTCTCTCTCTCTCTCTCTCTCTCTCTCTCTCTCTCTCTCTCTCTTAAACTCTCTCCCCCTCAACCTCCCTCTCTCTCTTTCTCCCCTGCTCCCCACCCCAACTCTTCCTCTTTCATTTAACTTTCTTATAAGTTCCTGCAGTAAATTAGTTTCTTCATCCGCTATGTCAAGGACTCTTGATTTTAAACGGAGAGAGAGGATCGAGCCGCTTTAATTGGCAGTGAATCCAGTGGCTTTGTTTACGCCCTCAGTGAGGAGAAAATGCCTGTTTTGAAACGCGCAAAGCTGCATGCATCTGCGAATATAACAAAACTTTGTCAAACCCACTTCCAAGCAGAGTTTGACAGCCCACCGTACTAGACTTGCACCAGAGACAAAAATAGAGCACTGAATGTTAAAATATTGTATACAAGTCTCGTAGGGCAACCTGGTTGTGGTACAAAAGAGACCCTAAATAATAAATCTGTATGAATGCTTCCAAATTTGGTACTCAGTAGGAGCAGGAGTGCACCCGATTTTAAAAGGGAATCGTTAAGTCTTTCAAGGTAGGAATATGAGACATGACACTGACAAATGCATCAACATTTATGGATGCATGCACAGAGAAACATACAGCATGAGGTGTGTGCTAATGAATGCAGTACCACCTGTTCAGTAAATGATCTAATTGCTCTCAGCAGACTTTCTCACTTTTACACGGTTACAGCACCATTTAAGCAGTAAGAGAGGCTGCTGCTGTGAGCCATCTTTACTCTCGCACCTTCACTAATTCAACATTTCACGGCATCTCTTGAGAGCACCAGTTGCTTTCATGTGAGGATAAAAAAGCTTAGATGGTTGAAAGGATGAGGGTGAAATTTGCCTATTAAAATGGAAATCAAAAGGATGAGGGGAGGATAATGGGGGAAGTGAGAACACATTTTAGTGAGGAGTGCAGAAAAAAAGGCATTCAATTGTCAGATTGAGATTTTGATTTAATGGAAAAAGTGATTATTTGTGGATTGCAACAGTGATGCCGTGAATATCCATAAAATGGGGACAATAAATTATCGAGACATCAGTCTTCATCCAACCGTTAATAAGGCCAAAATATGGGTAATCTTCATTTTAAATATCCCTTTGACTAATCACTGTTGATAGATTGCCCTGATGTACAGTACAGACATCAAGTGTGTATAGCAATATGTTAGACAGATTTGGCACTTCACTCCGTGTTAGCAACAACCTCAGAAGTTAGTGATGTGTGAGTCGGCCCTCAGGCAATCACACTGCTCAAATTTGGCAAAAAACAATCACAAGAAGCGATCTGCCAGTTATGTAAGTCTCTTTCTTTCAGCATGATTTTTTTCTGCTGTATGAAGTGGGTGTTTATCCACAAGTTAGAATGTAAACAGTGCAGCTCCAAATGAATTAAGTGATGGAAAGCTGGCAACATAGAAAGTCATCATTGATGCGTCTTCGCTGGCAGCACGACAGGACACTGCTTTTGGTTCAAACATTTGTTAGTTTTATGCACGCATTTTGGATCACTTTTGTGTGTATGGGTTTTCTTCATATTGAATATGTACTGCATGTAAATTGAATTGACTATTCTTAAAGTGTACGTTGTGAATGTGAGGAGTGAATATTAAGAACTGCTTCATTAAGAACTGTTTACGATTACCCTGCTTTTCAGCATATGCTTTTGTTGTGTTGAGTGACGCTAAACACGATGCTTCACCGTAATTGGACAAAGTCATTTTGAATTGTGACTATGGAATTTGAGGGAAACAAAAGCCTTGTTCCTCATCCAAGGCTGAAACGGCAAGAGACCCAGCAGGCCGATTCGATGGCAATAAATGGAGCATTCTTACTCCTTTGTTTATTTATTTATCTATTTGAATGGAAAGGGTGTAACTTGACCCACAGCACAGACAGGCTCACGCCTTCACATGCGGTGGAGCACCCCCGCTGAATGTTGCATTTTCCAACGTTTTCCATATATAAGGCGTACTAGAGTATAAAGCACTACGTCAATGAATTAAAACAGTTTTCCAAATATAATATATAAATATATAAAAGTGTTCCAAATATAAAGCACATTGCATTATAAAGCGCTTCAGTAGAGACTGGGGTCATGCACTACTTCTACAGGGCGAAATGGATCCAGGGGCAGCTGACTCTAGTTGTGTGGCCTGCTCACTACGACTTAACATATAAGGCGCACCTGCATATAAGGCGCAGGGTGACCTTTTGAAGAAAAACAAGGGTTTCGGGTGCGCCTTATACAGCGGAAAATACCATATTTATTTTACACTGCAGCAGAGGTTTTGTATGACAAACAACTTCATAAGCAAAACAGGCATAGTCAGTGACGGATTGACGGAACCTGCGTTAGCATTGACTGTAATGTTTTTAATCACGCTGCTTCCTGGCCCTGCACACTCACAATGTGGCAAGGGAGTATCAGGGGCATCACCACATTGTCATGTGAGGGAATTTGTAAATTTAAATGAAAGATCTGAGCGTTAACACCCAATGTAGGTTGAGCGTTGACGAAATTAGTAGAATTATGCAAGTAGGATAAAAGAGGTGAAGGATCTCCCTTGATCCTCGAATGTCTCTTTGGTCAACTGTTTTGGCGCTTGAATTTTCATGTTCAAAATGGAATTATTCTATAACTCTATAAAATGATTTGAATTCCCTCCAACATGTTTATAATGTGTGCACATGGTTGAAGCACAACCGGCATTCATAACAATTATTCAAAGCTGTTCCTAAACTTATATTATGTCTGCTTTTCCAGCCAACAATGAACTACAGTGCAGTAAAAGGTTTTTACTTTATATTCCATTTGAAATTGGAGGGAACAGTTGAATTGTCGTACTTATTCATGTGGTGATTATTTTTTAATGTAGTCTTATTTTTCATTCCTAAGAAAAAAAACACAGGACACAATATAAAATGTTACGGATTATGCCAGTGAAAGGGAATGACCAAATTATTGCCATTACTTTTCCTCCCTAATCTTTAAAACGACCATTTGCACCAAACTGTCCAACTCTATGCTTTAAATCGACCCCCACATTTGAAACTGTGATGGTGAAGCTTGTTCATGCAATATTTATCCAATACCTTTTCTAGCGACAGAGAAGAAATCACAACACAGGAGCCCACTAACTGCAAACTGCTGTGTTAGAGTTGTTCTTATTGGGACAAATTAAAAAGTGCTGCAGAGCGTTTTCCAAACAAGGCTTTCCATGTTTACAATATTTGTGCATTCCATGTAATGCCATATAGACAACATACAAGCACAGTCCATTGTTGTGGATAGTTTCCATTTGATTTGGGGCTGGAGAAGATGCTCCACTGTACATGTATTTCTATTCTCAAATGTATTTATTAAAAAAAAGTGGTGCTCCTATACATTTGAAATGTGGAAAAACTTACAGTAACATTGACTCTGAAAATGGCTACTTTTGCGATGATGCATGTACTTGTCTGATTATGTATGCAGAATACAAAGTGTTCTACAGACATATTGTTTTAAGTAAAGAGTGGACAAAATAGTAGAAAATGTAAGGGAGTAGAAAAATGTCCTTTCACAAGTGGATCAATGACATCATTCTGAAAATGTGCACACGTCTGCTACAAAGTATGTATGTGGTCATTTCTAAAGGAGCCTAATACGTCCTATGTCAGTTAGTCCACCCAGTGAAAGTATGGAGCCATACTTTAATTTTCTTTTGACTTCAAGCCTTTCCAGCAGCTCCTGTATTTTGTTTTTCTACTTTCATTCACTCTGTTGCTGTGAAATGTAAATTTCTCCACTGCAAGACTAATAAAGGCAAATCCAAGCCAAATCCATTCCAATACCACCAATCTCTCATCATGCAACACAAACCACCACCATGATAACAATCCACAAATCAACCATGATGCAGATAGACTTTTGCATTTAGGTGTTTTACAATAGCGCAAAACTTGACTTCACCAGTCAGATTTAAAAAAGCTGATCATTTAGTACTGTCTCCTCTGGCCACATACGAGATGGAGGATTTGTCCGTTCCATTTAAGTCTAATGTCATGCCATCATACAGATTCCCACTGACTCAACAGAATAACATTGTGGAGTCAATTGTATGGAGCGATTCATGCAGGCTTGTTTGGCATCAAGCGTGGTTTTCTCATATTTTGAGCCAAAAAGTAACAACCTTCCATCCAGGTTTGCCTCATAACGAAAATGGCATTTAAATGTATTTTAAACAAAAATAATAAATAAATACAGAGCTCAGACATTACGAGAGCAAAAAATCCAAAGTGACAATGGTTTGTTCAATGTTGCAATCAGTCCTCTCAACACGAACATTTTCAGTCGAGGTGTTGTCAAAGTATTAAATCAATTGCAATGGAACTGTTTTCATTGACCAAGACAACAAAAACACTGTCAATTTGATTTTCTCTGAAAGTTTTCATTATCATTGGAGCCACACTGAATGTGACTTGGGAGTGAAGAGAAACTAGTACAGCTCAACTAAATATCTACTGTAAACATGAAATATTAGCAATATGATAAAAGGGGGAAATTACAGACACTAAATGTGTTTGTGAAAGATCACAATGTTTTTCTTGGTTCATTCTCTACGAAAAACCAAAATGTGTTTTTCATTTTATTTCAATTTTCTTTCGCTTTGAACGTACTGTGCATTTCTTAACCTTATTGACTATGGACTTGGGGCACCGATTAAAATTTTTGGGGGAGATTTTTTTCCTGTCTGTTGTGTAGTATTTATTCTTGATCAGTCTTGAAACTCAAGCATGTTCGTATAGTCTGCCAACTATGTTAGTGTCCTATTGCTTGAGATGTTGCGACCGTAATTAATTGTGAGTGATATCCTTTCTTAAAGGTTGGCCAAGAGTAACCTTTGCAAAAAGACGACTTAAAGGTTGCACTCAGGCACCGTTGATAAACATGCAGGATTTGAAGGATTCTATCTTTCCGGCCATCTCTTTCGAATAGAGTAGGAAAGGAATGTTCTCAACAAAAATGAGAATTTGAAGAAGCCCTCTGGATAATGAACATTTCAAAATGGAACATCACTTGCGCAACTGCAGATTCTTTAAATCACACATTTTCACAGTGCATATCTCAACAAAAACATCAGTGGTGGGATGCCATTTTTCCCCTTTGTCACAACACTGCCGTGTGCTAAGCTCTTAAAATCTTTATGCACAAAGATTAAAAACAGCATGTATGCCCATGTTAGACTTTGATGAAACAATTTGTGGCTGGCGCAGCCCGTGCCCTCACACACACACGATCAAACTGCAGAATTAACAGCAGCTCCGATGAGCCTGAAGATAAATGTACGAGCGCAACATGAAAATATGGCATCTTAACCCCACACACTAAATGCATAAACGGGGCTGCAAAACACACGCCTACTTAGAGTCAATCCACAGTCTTCAGAACTAATCTTGTTTGATCGAACAATGTCCCCCAGTATTTCTTGGAGTGCATAAAAGGGACTAGAGCCGGCGATGCTTGGACGCATATAGACACAGGAGGAGTCCTGAATGCATGTTCACGCATTAAGATATTCAAGCCACTTTCACACTGCATTCCCACAAATTGTTGCATCAGAGGCTTTATTGCAGAGTTTAGATTTCTTCTTTGAGACACAACCGATCATGTTTTTCGAACTTGCACCAACGGTGAGACGGAACGCTGCTTTCTGATGATAAGATGCATGACGACTTCAGCATGACCATGGCAATTATTTTTTAATACAAAGGAACGCGAACAACGAGTCACCACACTCTCGTTGCGCCTTGTGGTGTTTCATCCCTCTCACATGTTTGATAATCCATCGGAAGCCAGCAAATTGCCATGTCGACTTCAACAACCCTTAGCAAATTGGTCACTTAATGTTTTAGGTCAAAGTTGTTGGAAAAAATGTAAAAAGAGCCCTGTATTTTTTTATGCGTGAGCACCACCACAATTGCGAAAATGGGGCTTCAAACATGATGTTTTAATTTAAAGAAGATGATATAAACCCAAATTATTTTGGGGACACAAATTATTGGTGCATTTATGAATCATATACATTTCTGATTCAGAAAGTTGTCTTTTGCCGAATAATAATAATAATAATAAATTTAATTTCTAAGCGCCTTTCAAAGACACTTTACAGTCACAGGATTTTTTTGTGTGCGTGAGCAGCGGCAGCCATTCGCGCCAGCGTTAAACGATTAATGACGCCATTCGTGTACATGATTGTAATTTCACTGCTTCAAATGATCAGACACAGATGGGTCAATTATGAGGGGAAATGTTGTTGTGTTTTCTGCCAAAAAGATCCTGAGGAACCAGACAAACTATGGCTTCTTCAACATGGCTCCATGCCAGCTCACAATTCCTGGAGCTTTTTTTCCAAATGACATGTTTATTTTACTTGAGAAGCCTTGAGGTAGATTTCAAACATTTTCCCCTTCCTTTCAGGTCTTCAGTATCAGTAGCCTGCATACTGAAACCTGGCCAACCTGAGATAGACCCCAGCACACCTGCAACCCTAGTGAGGATAAGCGGTTTGGAAAATGGATGGATACCAAATACACAGCCATGGAGAGAAAGGAAACGGGCAGTGTGTCAAGAGGGAAAGTCCCGCACAGAATATGGAAATGAGTATTGATAACAGAAGATACACAATTAATTCAGTGTCAATAATTACAGGAGCTGCTGCTCAATTTTCTCTGGCGTTTAACACAACACGCAAACACACACAATCACGCACACACACATGCACCACACACGTGTCAAGTGCAAAGCCAACTTGTGTATACGTTGTGTATGACAGACTGAAACAGATGCTGTCTGCTGTAATGTAAGGGAATAAGTAGAACATTTCGTGCACCACCACTGCCCTTTCAGTCTTTCTCCACCCTACACATTTTCTTGGTGTGTGTAAATTGCAATATGCAATTTATATGCTCAAAAGTTTCCTTTTCAGCAGTGTTTTTAAGCAGAGCAAGGTTGGCTTGAGAGATATAGTGGGGTCGACTAGAGTATTTTGTGTATGTGTGTGAGAGAGAGAGAGAGAGAGAGAGAGAGAGAGAGAGAGAGAGAGAGAGAGAGAGAGAGAGAGAGAGAGAGAGAGAGAGAGAGAGAGAGAGAGAGAGAGAGAGAGAGAGAAATTAATTTACATGTCAGTGTTTGTTAGCAGAGGTGGGTAAAGTAGCCTATCATGGTATACAAGAGTAATATTACTTGATAAAAATAATCCAAAGTAAAAATAAAATAATCCTCTAAATAAATGCTCAGGAGTAAATACGCGGTGAATGAAAATACTGGTCACGTACAAAGTAACTGGTGAGCAACTTTCAGAGTGTTTTTGTCTCCATCATGCTTAACTACACAAACCTTAATTACGAGCGATACAACGACAAGTGAGGTTGTAAAGACCACCTTATTCCTTGAGATGAGGTTAGTCAAGGAGCAGCATGTCCATGTTTTTAGAAAGTCCATTTTAATGGCTTTTCGAGATTAAATGCTCACCTCATAAAACTGCATTGTGTACTGCATATGTGCTTAAAGCAAAAGCAAACTCAAAACCCTTGAAATGTCACGGCCTTCTTACTGATATTCAGAGATATTTTGTCTCTTCAAGCCTTTTAAATTGACAGGGAAAAAAAGCAACACTGTACTGGGAGAGTGTAGTGCAGTGAGAAAAAATATGATGCCCCTTGATTAAATAATGATTGCCCATTATCGTTACTTTGTACTTAATTAATAAAACAGAATCCAAAATCATGGCAAAGTGGGTGGAGGCTATCTCTGAGACTGGAATTCAGGTACTTGTCCAAGAAGTTGAAACTATTAAATATCTCATTTTGAACAATTACCTCATCATTTAACAATGAAAGAAAAAATGTGACACACGAGGATATTATCAAATTACTGGTAATTAATCGATGAGAAGGTTTCTTCAGCCGTCATCTGTACAAAAGTAGTAGTAGTACTGGTAATTAACAAAAAAAGTGTCACGGTGGGAGATTTTTCCCTAACTGGAAAAGGACAAGGAAGTTGTATGGACACTAATATTGTAAAAAAAATCATGCACGCATAGATCACAGATTATTTGTGTATTGACTGAATTAAAACATTTCCTGTTCGTGTAGATTTGTGATGGTGCTTTAGTTCATGTGGAAGGAATTGATGGTTCCAACTGTGTTTGAGAATCACTTGGGTTCATCTTGTTGGTTATATCTCTATCACTGTTCTAGCTGAAGCTCTTCCACTAGGTTTTGTGTGTAGCATGGTCAGAGCCATGCGCATGTCCTCATTCACAGGTTCTCCAATGTCTAGAGTGCATATTTTGCATATTAATTGCAGAGGCAATCGAGTCGCAAAGCTATAAATGCATTAACTCAGTGCCTCGTTTGCTTCCTCATCCTTCGCATGTGTGTGATTTTGGGTGAGTTTACTCTGTGGGCATGTGTTAGTGGAAGGTCTGTGATTTGAGTCCGTCTTAATGTGTGTGTGTGTGTGTGTGTGTGTGTGTGTGTGTGTGTGTGTGTGTGTGTGTGTGTGTGTGTGTGTGTGTGTGTGTGTGTGTGTGTGTGTGTGTGTGTGTGTGTGTGTGTGTGTGTGTGTGTGTGTGTGTGTGTGCGCGTGTGTTTGTGGCTGAGAAGTGACACAATATGGCACCATTACGCCACTTCTAATAACATCACATTCAGCATGGCGTCTTTCAGACCATAATAATGTCTGCATACAATGCTGTGTGAGCATAAGCACACTTAAATTTGTTTTTTAAGGATGCCAAGTTACAGCATCCAGAGTCCTAACAATGTGTGTGAAATATTCTTTTATGTCTCTTTGAGGTTTATCTTTTATATTTTGATTTAATACACATGGTTAAAATGCCCAGTGGAGCCAATTTTACAAGGCTGGGTTTGCTTGAAACTAAAATGTATTCATGGCTTTCAGATTTCGCGACAGTAATCTGTCAACCCTCCGTGGTGGCATAGCACAAAATAAAAAAATCCAATGAGTAAGCAAAACATCTGCACAGCTAAACTACTTCAGCTCACTGACTGAAGTCTCACATGATATAAAGAGGTCTAAAAGAAAAAAGCTAAGGCAACAACACTGTGTGGCGTATTACAGACATAATACTCTGAGACACAATATTCATGTCACTGGATTGACACATATTCATGACTCCCCCATATGGAAACACCATATGTGCTCATCAATTAAACATACAAACGCATAACAAATAACGACATGCGGTCTGCTGAATGACACAAAGACACACTAACACCAAAGAAAACCCACACAAAGTTAAGTTGATGTAATGACCCATTTGGCATTGAGCAGCATCTGTTTAGCAGTCATTTATTGCCGAGCCGTCAAAGTCAGTGTCGCCAATACGCAATGCATGAATTCATACACAGCGATCCCCGAATTTATTCGGGAATTGCAAATATGACGCACACACTGGCCAGACCTCTGGCTATGTTTTTCCCTTCCACGAGGGGGCAGCATTTCCCTTTTTTCCATGTTTGCGCTGTACTACAGCTTCAGCTGTTGTTAAAACGCTATATAATCCAATATGTATGTATTGCATTGGATTTTGGACAGCCTCCCTCATTTCAGGCTCATATAACTCCAGACCCATATACGTAATATAGGAATTAACTTGTTTTTCTGATGAAAGAAGAGAGTCTAAGGTTTCATACGGTGCATTGAATGTTTATGTAGTCGTAAAACTAAATGTTCTGTGGGTCCAGCAATTTGAGTGAAAATGCCAAAAACCCTGGCACTGGAGTGGACACATTTTTGCACATCGTCTGGGAGTGAATGAGTTAATGGTGAAAGGGTTGTCCCATACCTCTCGAATTATTTGAAGGTGGTGAATTTTTCTTTGTCATTGTTTTTTGGGTTTGGTGTGCAGTGCCCGAATGTGCTTGGTAATAGTTCTCCAAAAGTGTGGGTGTACTTCAAAGAGTATGCATACCCCTGTGCATGTTGAATTTCATGATTCATTACGCGTTTGGTGGGTTTCAAAATGCTGAAAAAGTAACAAATACAGGCAGATAAAGTCATAAGCTGATGTAATAGTGAGGAAATATATGCCACAAAAGATTTTTTACTCCTTACATTCCAGTACTTTAAAAGGCATTATAAGAATCCCCTGTGTGTTGTGCTTTGAATTTCAGAAAAATAAAAAGTCTGAATTATACATTTATATGTCTCAGTATTTATTGTCAATATTCTTGATCCATAACGTAGACTACGATCCCATACTAAGAATGAACAGAACCACAGACAAATTTCGGGAAGGAGGGTGGAGGGGATGGACAAGTTTAATTGGGCATAGGAGGGTGTTTACACTTTTGTGAAGCCTTGTGCAATGGAAGTTCTCAGCCAATGCGAGCAGCATTCCGCCAGAGTGGTATGAGCACAAAATGCCCGACTTCACCATACTTAATATTGCAGAAACAGAAATACTTACTGAGGACCGTGAATGGCATTGCATGAATGAAGTTGCAAACTCTCCCCTCGCGGTTAATCTAGTCATCGATATGAGCAGAATCTACATACCTTACACTCCCAATTGCGCATCAATGTGTGAACGCAATAGCGATTGGGGTGCAATTTTGAGATTTTTCAAATGATGATGAAGATAATCCATTTAAAAAAATATTTCTGCAATGATGACTTTCCAGCAGCTTATGTATTTGGATTTTCTACTTTGATTCCTTTCATCACTTTGCTGCTGTAAAAGGTAAATGGCTCCACTGTGAGACTAATAAAGGCAAATCCAATCCAATCCAAATCCAATCCAATGACTCACAGGTGCCACAGTAGTGTCATATTTATGACCTAATTTTTTGGACTCTAAAACGCGTTCTCCTTTTTACAACTAAATTTGTAGATACAGCAGGATTGCCCAGTCAGGGGTCGGGGGTCAACAAAATTCACAAACACAGTGAACTAGACCATTGCACTAGCATGAAAAAAACGAGGTGCCAAGCACAACTAGGCCAAGCACAGGCTACTGTTACCAAATTATCAGATGATTTGACAGTGAGCAACTCCACGTGCCACGAGCCTAGAGATGTGTAATACACTCGCAAACACAGTAGATTAGACTTAGGCTAACAGGAAAATGACATTATGGCCATTTTTATGCAGAGTGTACGAGCACCCATCTACCCCTCCAAAAATATGTTTGCCCTTTGAGTTTAAAACATGCAACGCAAAATTTATCAAATGGGTACAGGAGTTCAGTTATTTGTTTGTTTGTTTTTTCAGATTTATTGCAGCGTATATGAACTGTTTTTAACTGTATTTTTTTCCACATAATTCTGAAAAAAAAATCTGTGTGGACAGAATATACATTTGTAACAATGCTGAATCCGCCTCATCTCCCCCTCCCAGCCTAACTCCCTCTTTTGCCATACTCTGGAGAGAACCGGGCCTTTTCTTTCTGTGGCGAGAATGAATTAAATAAACATTGACAGAACAGAATGGAACAATTGCGATGATATCGGCAAAACCCTCAGTGCAGGTAAACAAGATGAGCTCCAGAGCAATTGACATTACGTTTCATTTCAATAATAATGCTTGTGTCAAGCAGACCCATTCCCAGTGGGAACATTGAGACGCTACCAACATTGAGTTGGTAGCGTTTGCACAGCTACCAACATGGTGATTTATTCGGCCTCGACAATGGATATTAAACTAATGAATTCATCCCTGAAAACATCATGGAACCAATACTTCAATACTTCAGTATTGGTTTCATGAAAACACATCAGTTAAACGCGCAAACACACATTTAATTTTCCTTAATATTCCCTCTGCACCCATTTGAAAACCTGCTCTATTGACACTACAATAGTCCTCTAGGAGCCTGAAGAAATAAAGCTAAGGCAAGATTTATTGCTCACACGCACATGCGCATGCATGCGCGTGCACACACAGACACACACACGCACACATACTCACGCACACATTATTGTACAAACGAGTCCTCTTGCACACATACAGAAACATTACATTTCTCTCTCACACACACACACACACACACACACACACACACACACACACACACACACACACACACACACACACACACACACACACACACACACACACACACACACACACACACACATACACGAGCACACGAGCACACGAGCACACGAGCACACGCACACGAGCACACGCACACACACACACACACACACACACACACACACACACATTTGTAGGGAGAAGGAACCTATTTAAATGCTAAGTAAGCAGTCTCCCTTTTGGGGCTATGTGATTATACAGTGGATTTCATAAGCAATGCTTCACAAATAGATTTGCACATGTAGAACTTAATTACAAGCGGCCTCATTTCTCTCTGCGTGTCATATTGCCAAGAATACATCCATTGAAAGAGGTGGGATTACCTTCCCCTGTTTGCTTGTAAAGACCATGTAGCTGCTGTTTTGATTTGATGACATTTTTCACAAACAGATTTGAGTTCCCTTTCCAGACTCTCCCTTTGAATTCTCCCTTGGCTTTATTTGAATGTGTGTCATGCTCACGAGTGCACAGACATTCCTTCACAAAAACAAACCGAACCCGAGAGAGTTGACAAAACTGAGTTAAATGGAGTTTACAGGTGAAGGAAAGAAAATTGGAATCCTGAATCAGCTGCTTCCCTCCAAATGCACATTTGTTGAAGCTTCGAAAGAAATTTCAAAGTTCACAGCATGGCCAACATTTTCAATGAACACACAAGCAACGAGTTTTGAATGATGAAAAAAAAGACATCTCAATAGATCTGCTCGCTGTTGACAAGAACCTGCTGACAGCAAAAAACATTGTCATGCAGCACATGCACCAGCATGGTTAAGGGTGATCAAAAATAAATAAATAAATCCATTTTCCATCACGCTCTATCCTCATTAGGGTAGCGGGGGGTGCTGGAGCCTATCCCAGCCGTGTTTGGGCACTCGCTGGAGGACACCCTGAATTGGTTGTCAGCCAATCGCAGGGCACACAGAGACAAAACAAACATCTGCACTCACTCTAACACCGAGGGACAATTTGGAGTGTTCAATCAGCCTGCCATGCATGTTTATGTAATGTGGGAGGAAACCAGAGGACCCAGAAAGACCCACGTGGGCGCGGGGAGAACATGCAAACACAGGGAGACCGGACCGGGTCTTGAACTCACGATCTCTGCACTGTGAAGTCAACGTGCTAATCACTTGACTACCGGGCCGCAAATTAATATGTAAATAAATAAACACACTAACAAAAAACACAAGTAAATAAATACAATAATTCTCTACATATCTAATATATGCCAACTGCACTCAGCTGTCCATGTGTGTGGTCATGTTTGTACTGGTGTGCATTTAGTCCAATATCATTAAGCAGGTACAAACTTCAGGGGCAAATGGAGTGAAATTAAAGGCATGAACAGCAGCCGCAGTTCATTCTTTGTGGATTCGGCCCTCAGTTGTTTAAAAAGGTCCTACAATAACATTTTCATGGTCGGTGACACACGTTCAGTGTCGCTCGCTGATCCGAGACATTCTACTCCGGCAAAACATCAAAAATGGAAACCCCTTTGAGCACCGTGTGCACCTTCTGGCAAGAAAAGGCACAATCTTGTAGGCTTATTCAGGCAATGACAGAGCCAGTGTGCCACTGTGGACAAGCTGGCCCAAATGGAAGTGCTGTTCTGCATGATAATATTCCAGCTGGAGCAACACAGTGCGGCCATGCACTTAACCCGTTTTCCAAGTTTCTTGCTCTTTCCAACAACTGTATATCACAGTGTGACATTTACAAATGACTTATTATTTTCCCCCTTACATAGAAACCGCATGAATCTCTTTAGTACTCAGTCCACTGAATCAAGCAACTGTGTACCTTCTCTTTTTCTTCTCTCTCCATTAATAAAGCCAGGGCTACTATGAACGGAAGCTGACAGAGATAAATGGGAAAGGAGCGCAAGGAGAAGAGGGGAATAAAGGAAAGAGAAAGAACTGGAGAGTGGGATGCATGGGAATAAAACGGGACTCTGTTTCTTATTTTTACCGGCCCATGTACAAACAGGCTTTCTATATTGTGCTTGCACTGCAGACTGAAAAATGGTTTTCTCCGTGGACAAAGAGCTTAACAAATCATTTTCAAACTTTCATAGCAGAGTAACAATCTAACGCGGTTAGCATTAGTGCATTCAGATTAGAAATAACCTGGACAAAACATCCATCCATTTTCTAATCTGATTATTCTCACAAGGGCCGCGGACGTCCTGGAGCCCATTCCAGTTGTCTCTGGGCCCCGGTGGAGGTCAGCTTGGACTGGTTAGATCATACACACCCAGTAAGTCTGTGTAAAGTGCAATTAAATGCCAATGTGTACTCAGAGATGTGACCAAAGACTGAGGGGTTGCTGGTTTGCTCCTGTTTTCCTGTTCATGAACTTTGATGTACTGTACTTCATTTGCTCTTTGATAAACACAAAACTTTGCTGCAGGGAGAGTAAATTTACACCGATGATGCAACAGTGATACAGTATATTCTGCAAATGTTGTACTACAGTACCAAATGTAACTTTGATTGTTATTTACTTGATTAATTTCACTTCCCACATCTCCCAACGGCCTTGCAAAAATATATTGCAAATCAAACATCAAAGCTGAAAAAAAATTCATCCTATGCAATCAGTAAAATGTTTCCACTTTTATGTCTGTTGATGTACGCATAAATAAACATACTATGACTGTGTCGTGCCTGCTGGGCATAACTCCCCTGCTGTTGATTTTAAATCGTGGAAAACTGGCTGTGACAACTATATTCCTACGTGATTTACATTTTGTTGTATGTGTATCAAGTTGTAGTTAACGCCTCTTGCTGACAAAATAATTTAGTGTAACAAGCAGCAAAACATTTGTTGATGTCTACACACAATCCTCGGTTCAGATTATGATGCCTGCTCTGCAGCCATACCCAATACGTGTGCATGTAACCAAAATCGGATGTTATAATCTTCATCGTCATCATCATCATCATTCGGCTCATTGGTTGAGACCGCCTTTAACTTCTCGGTTCATCAACAGTATTCTAAAGTTTATTCTTTTCAACACTTTAAATTAGATTCGACTGTGCAAGTTGCTTCTAAAGAAGAGTGATGAAATGGTTTCCGCCTTTGCTTATTCTGTTTCTGTCCTGCGGTGTCCAGTAATATGCAGTCAGCACTGGATTCAATTATTTTGTTTCTTGAATGAATCAGGTAGGACTCCGGAAAACTCAACAGTCGTGTGGATATGTGACTGGTGTGGATTGTTGTTGGGGTACTTGTTGGGTATGCCAGATGATTTTAGGAAAACAAGACACTCAAAAGATACTTTGAGTGTCATGTCAATTATTCATATCAAGAACCCGAAAAGTGCCTGTTCTCCCATTCAGTAATCCCTCTACTTGGGCCATCTGAGTACCATCTTCCAGGCAGACGTCTTTGTTGCAATGGTAAAAGAGATTGTGCTCGAGGAAGGGCAGGCAACAGATGTCAGGCTGTTGTTAAGGCAACTGAATGTGCACTAGTGACATTCATTAAAATACGAACACAATCATTGGGAAGAATAAAAATATATTGTGTGATAGCTTACAAGAGGTCCAGTTTTACTTTGCACAGTGTGCCTCAAGACAACTACTATTTAGATTTTTCTTCATGCAACAATTTCCGGATGTACTTTGGCTGCTGCCCAAAGACAGCTGGGATAGGCCCAGGACGCCCACAACCCTCATGGGGATAAGCATAACAGGTAATGGAAGGATGTATAGTTCACTACAGACTATGAGCTTAAACTGGGTATGAATTACAAAACTATTTACATGTGGCTCCACCTTTTTAAAGGCCCGAATGAAATGGGACAAGAGGCTACTCGACTGTTCCATGACCAGGAGGTCTTGCAGGGCATCACACGAGATGAAATCCAGCCTTTGGTGATGTCCGTGGGTTTGAGACTATAGGCAGTCCATGATTGCAAAGGATTTGCAACCAATCTGGTGACGGTTAGCTTGTCCAATTGATGACTTTATGGACTGAATTTGGTGTTGGTATATTCTTTTTTGAAAGTGTTTATTTTTGTTTTGATTTCTACTCCTGTACTTTATGTCTCCCTCTGTCCTTTTTTTGTCTGGGTAATGAAGTAGAATCAGCACAGAAATATGTCAAATCATTTTGGCAAAACGCTGATCTTTGCCATATTACGGCTGCTGCTGTAGCAAGCTCAAACTGCGCTGTTGCTGCTGTGTACGCTATTACTCCATTTGATCACAATCCATAGGGACGAGCCCGACAGAGGACATTAAATCAACTAAGGAGAGGCTACAGACACTGGTAGATTTGCTGAGGGCTGTCCTGGAGAGTCACGGTGATGAAGAGGGAGGCGGGGGGGGGGGGGGATTAAGGAAGGAGAAGGAAGATCTCCTCAGTTCTTATAAATAACGGGAGATTTCACTTGGGATGGACTGCACAGCATGTAATGTCAAGGTGTCAAGAATGAATCAATGAGTCAACAATTGATTTATGATCAAATTAAGTGACAACTATTTTTGGATTTGAGTTAGACCTCAAAGTGCGGAGGTGCAAGGTTCAATTCCAGCTCTGGTCTCCCTGTGTGGACTTTGCATGTTCTCCCCGGACCTGCGTGGGTTTCCTCCAGGTCCTCTGGTTTCCTCCCACATTCAAAAAAAAATGTGCATGGCAAGCTGATTGAACATTGTAAAGTGTCCCTTGGCGTGAGTGTGAACACAAATGGTTGTTTGTCTCTGTGTGCCCTGCAATTAGCTGCCAACAAATTCAGGGTATCCCCTGCCAGTACCCGTCCCCCCTCCCCCACAACTCTAGTGATGATAATACAATATTCACTTCATAAAGCAGGTCAGAAAATGGATGGATGAAGTAATCATTCAGGGCCATTGTTTAGCTTAAAATTGTCCAAATGTTCCTATTCCTGCCTCTTCATTAAATCAGATACCCAGTCTGTCCAATTCTCGACTAGGACTGCCACTAACGATTATTATGCCAGTCAAAGTGTCACCAAAAAGTTTTACAATTATTTGACTAACTGGATCATGAAAATGAAATTATATAACCGTAGCAAGAATCTCCTTTTATCCAACCACTGTTATTTTACGGATTGAAATTTTTAAGGTATATATTAATATATTAGAGAGCACTAGCACGAGGCCTCACTTAACCCCCAATATTACTACTACTGAGCGTATTTTGTGTTTGCTGAGCGTACTACTGAGCGTATTTTACAAAGATTCCACCGCATATAGCTATATTTTACGTTTAAAGACTCGCACTGAATATTCCGGAAGTCTTGTTTTTGACGTCACTGAAGGAACACCCCTGACCAAAAAAAGGACACATTGTAGCAGGCCTTCCATCACATCAACATATTTTGCTGTACTTGTTTGGTCTGAAAACGTCATGCTGCACCAAAAACAGCCAGAAGAGGGCGATCAAGCTCCATGTAAGGAATTTATCAGCCTGTGGAAACGGGCTGATTAATTCCTCACACGGAGCTTGGTCGCCATTTTCTGCCTCTTTTTTACTGATCCATTTCCCCCCAATGTTGCCTCAAAATGGCACGGAATAAATTATTTAATCAATTGCAAACATGTATGCTTTCCTCTTCAGAACTATTTGAATCATATTCATAACTGGATGTGTAACAAGAAAGCATAATCTCCGAATCTGAAGCCACTGTTTTGATTCTCCAGCAATGCAAGACGTCTTGGCGTGCCGTCACGAACTGGGGGCGGGACTTTCTGAAAATGCCCAATTCGCAGCTCAATTTTTTGCAGATTTTGGACACTGAGTCATTTTTAGTGGTGTTTTGCATTTTAATAAAAATATCATACTGCGTGTTTTGGGTATTTTAGATGCTATACAACGTTTTTCTAATGTCAGTTAGGAAACAAAAAAGTGACGCTGGTTGTCCTTGAAGTGACCATCTGAACATATTAAACAGGCAAGAGGAACCACAAATATCATGTAGCTTAGCTGATTGTCTGTAGTCCGCTGGAGATCGTCAAGTTTGAATGGACTTTTCTTTTTCCAAAAGTGGTGGCACCAGTAGGATTCAAATTTTCAAATCTGATATTTTTATCACGTATTATGCATAAAATTCAGAATTTAGTGTTCCAAGATTCACTGCCAGTCAAAGAGCAACTGAAAGTTCAAGGCATTTCGTAAAGAGGGTGGCTAATACCATGTTAAATCGCTGGTGAAGTTTACAAAGGCTAAAGTAGGAGTGAAAGTATTTACTGGTAGTTGCTGCAATTAAAAAAAACTTTTTTAGGATCTAGTTTGCGGGAAAAATGATAATTTTTGCAGGACCAACAAGAAACTCCACCTTAAACGTGACCTCAGCAAACACAATCAGCTTTGAGCAATGCAATTAAAATCCTTCTATTCTTTCAACCATAGTTTAAGACGATTGGGACGACTTAATGAAAACCACCAACAATCTCTTTTTAAATTAAGACGATTGGGACGACTTAATGAAAACCACCAACAATCTCTTTTTAAAAACAAGCATTTCTATATTTTAAAACAAACATTACAGTGGTTCACTTTTGTCAGAGGAAAAACTACATAGTGCTTTTATAAGGCACCGTCCCTTTCATATGAACATTGGATTGGATATGCCTTTATTAGTCTCACAGTGGAGAAATTTACATTTCACAGCAGCAAAGTGATGAAAGGAATGAAAGTAGAAAAACGAAATACATGAGCTGCTGGAAAGGCAGCCACTCTCGCGGCGCCGTCTTGAAATCAAAAGAACAAAAAAAAAACTAAATAACAAATAATATGACAGCATAGAGACAATATGACAAAACAAAGACACAGAGAGACATTCATTCTTCAGGACTTGCTGTACCCTCTTTGTGATGACATGAAGCAGTTCTAGATGAAAGAGGAGAGGATCAAAGCGTCTTTCCAACAGTGGATCAGGGACATCATGGTGGAATGTGCACGTCGACTACAAGCTAAATGTTGAAAGCAAACACGCAGCTGTAGCATCCATTGACGAAAAGAGATTATCTCACATCCCCTGTTCCACATAAATCTGCTTCAATTCCAAGCCGCAACAGTTCCACATACGCATCGGCGCCCTGCGCTGACGCTCCTTTCTTCTTATCGCGGGTTCCTCAAGCCATGCATCCACCCAGCCGCAGACTGTCCAACAGCACTGACCTTTCCGCTAAACAAAGCGGGGCTGTGAAGATGCTGCCCATTACAGGCGCAAAAAAAGCACAATGGCCCCTTTGGTGTCCAGCGATGGCAGTCGAATGGCTCCGACATTCCTCCCATTCAAAAACAGTACTGGCATATTCTTGCTGCTGAAAAGGCGCAACCGCTCAGTACAGTCTCCTCCTTGATGAATGTCGTGGTCAAAAATGCTGAAAAACAATCTGTATCCGTTCCACACGATGCACAACAACACAAAGTGACAAAAGAAAACACAAAACAAGACAAAACGACCAAAAAAAGCAAGGCTCATGAGAGCACTTGCTGAGGCTGCCTACTCGGGCGCCATCTTGATCAACTTTGCAGTTTTAAAAACATTTGGGAAGTTGAAAAGGTAAAGTTGAAATAGCCACCAGCAAGATGAGAAAAAAAATCTTTAGTGTTCAGCTCCATTGCCAAGATTTTTACATGTTTTCTAACCCTGAATGTAGCAGATGAAAAATGTACTCATACAATCGCATTTTTGCATATTTGCCTCTTTTGACAAGTAAATTGAAAGAGAGGCCTGCGACCAGAATGACTAACACAAGGACAGTTATAATAGTTGCAGTCCAGACAAAGTGACCGCCAAGAAGGATAACACTGCTGGCTGTCTCCTCTCAGTGATGCCATCGGTATCATGTAGCTGGACAGCATGAAATAACACCTCCGCACTCGTGCATTTACCTGCAGCTGTATATTCTTCGCAGCATTCCTGCAAAACAACCAAAGTGTACCTAACCACTTAACACTGACAAAGATGAAAGCTAAATAAAACTATAATTTAAAAAGAATCAGCGCTTCATAATAATCAACCTTCAAGTGGCGTGCTGTCATCCAAAGCCTTTGTCAGCAGGCTTCTGACAGAGAATATACTGAATCACCAAGTTCTTATCAGCTCCAGGGCTCCATTCTCCGCTTGTCCTCCGCATTGTTGTGAACTGACCTACAGGCGCCAGAACACTCCCATAGAAAGTTCCTATCGTTTTCTGCAGCAACAGATTTAGACTTTTTTTTCCTTTTATGTTGGAACAAAAGCAGCACTACCACAACCTATTATTACCATACTAAGTTATATTCTGAGATGTCGGATCCCGAAAGGGCCTGTCTACTGGTTGAGTCGAAGCTCCTGTGGCTCAAGCCACAGGAGTATCGTGTATAATAATTTGTAATAGCATTCATAAATATGCATGTGAAATAAATACTCAATCTTTTTGGAACACTTCAAAAAACAAAACACTTCATGAGAAAGAGAACAACATCGGTAACACCGTCTTCTCTCTCAGCCCTCCAGGTGGTTTGCATAGTCTTGAGCATGTTTAGTAGAGTAATAATGTCTCGTTTTGGGAGCACCACAACTTTCTCTGTGCATTTAAGACATATCCAGGGGCCCTGTGCTCAGTCACTGTTTTATTTTCTTGAAATTTGCCACCCTCTGCGCCAAATGTTTTTATTCACAGCAGATGTTGAAAAAGCCATGACTGACACGGAGTGACAAGATACGTATTCCTTCCATTTGGTGTCACTTCAGAATTACCTTTTGTAACAAGCTGTCATAATTCCAAGCTAAGGGTCACATAAATGAAACAAATAGACAAAAACCAACACAAAATGCCCAGGTCAATATAATTTTACAAAAGGTGTGGGCCTCACTAACATTAAAATTTGATGTCAAATAGGGGACTGCAATATATCATGTGGGTCCCAAAGGGCCCATGTACCACATCTTTGAGACCACTGATTTAAAAGGTTGAAATGCAAACTTAGTGTTATTCTAAACTGTGTAATATTAAAGGACAACTGACGTCTCCGGACAAGTTGTGTCCATGTAAGGAATTTATCAGCGGCTGGTAAATTCCTTACACGACTTTGTCGCCATTTTCTGCCTCTTTTTGGTCCTACACGAAGTTTTAAGACCAAAGTACAGCAAAATGCATTGACGTGATGGAAGGACTGCTACAATGTGTCCTTTTTTTCAGTCAGGGGCGTTCCTTCAGTGACATAGGGTGAGGAATCGTCAGCAACTCAAAAACAAGACTTCCAGAATATTCCCACCCCTGATGCCTCAAAATGACACGGAATAAATTCTTTAATCGATTGCAAACATGTATGCTTTCTTCTTCAGAACTATTTGAATCATATTCATAACTGGATGAGTAACAATATAGCATATTCTCCGAATCTGAAGCCATTGTTTTGATTCTGGAGCAAGGCAAGATGTCTTGCCGTGACACCACGAACATGGGGGCGGGACCTTCTGAAACTGGCCACTTCCTGTTTCAAATTGTAGTACTTTTTAGACACTTTAAGTCATTTTTATTGGTGTTTTGCATTTGACTAAAAATATCATACTGCGTGTTTTGGGTATTTTAGATGCTATAAAACGTTTTTGTGATGTCAGACAAAAAAGTGACGTCGGTTGTCCTTTAAATTAACCCTATGCCAAATGCAATGCTGCCTCTCTCAAAAAAAAAAACGTGTGACAAAAAAATGATGCATTGATCATTTCCTCAAGCAAGACATAAAATGTCATTTTTTCACCACAATACATCATGACATTTTGAAATTGCCGGGACACATAGTTTTGGTACTAAGGAAATAGCAGAAAATAATGCACTTCGCTTGTTGAAGACTTATTTTATCGAAATACTGTATTATGCGTGAAATACATTTGTGTCAAATCAGCAGGTCTTGTTTTTTTTGTTTTTCTACTTCTTCTGTTCCTTTCCGCTTCCTTTCATCACTTTGTTGCTGTGAAATGGAAATTTGTCCACTGTGTCTCACAGTGGAGTAATAAAGGTGAATCCAATCCAATTCAATATAAAAACTAGTGCAGATGAAATTTTGGATTGACATTACAGTACATAGTTGAATGTAACTAAATTCAGTACCCGGCAGACAAAATATATAAAGTAGCAACTACACACACACTCCCTCAAACGTTTGAAATATGTAAAACCAATTAACCACGATGCATTTTCAACTCTGTTAATATCAGCAATGATTCAAAAGTCGTAATAATCTCAAACTGAGGTACAAAGAAATAAGAAATATCAATTTACTGTTGACATCAACACACACACACACACACACACACACACACACACACACACACACACACACACACACACACACACACACACACACACACACACACACACACACACACACACACACACACACACACACACACACACAGTAGATTCGCAGTGCCCTTCCACTTTGACAATTGACTACACCTTGCTGCTAAAGAGCCATAATTCTTAAACCCTATGAATTCCCACACTTGAGTGTGAGTTGCTATGGCAGAAACACACACCTGCATACCATCACCACACATTCTGTTTTTGAACAGGAACTCCCTCTAATGCTCATACAGACCAGAGTACATGGAGAGAGTGGGGAGGAGGTAGAGAAACACCTGCTGGGCTGGAAAGCACTCAGACAAACAGAGTCTGTATTTGGAAGTTTTGAACAAATGACAAAATTATACAGTGGCTCACCCAGAATCTGTTTTGTCCTTACCGTTGGTTGACTGAATGGAAAACAGCATAAATAAGTTTTGTATTTCTGCAGGCCTGGTCAGAGCCTTCTATTCGTCCCAGTTTGTCCAACATTGCATGACACGGTGGTGTTTGGGTTGTGCTTATTTGTAATGTAGCTACATGGTGGTGGGGCAAACTCAAAGTAACAGCTGTGTGATGCAGTCCGGCAGCTTCCTCATAAACACACAACTACACGTTTTGTTCAGAGGCTTCGCAGCTAAATAGAGGGCCCTCATTACTGGTCATCCTTTAAAACCGCCTCCTTTGCATTGGGGGTAGGTGGTGAACTTGAGAAGCCATTGGCCATGTTATGGGACATCAAACGACTTTTTTGATATTTTTCCTCCACAGATCAATACGCTGCAACCTCATCTTTTTAATTTGTCCCCAATAGTCTGACCTTTTTTCATCCATTCAATGAGTGCTTACAATTACAGGATCGTGGTTTAAGAGAACCCAGATACAAAACTGACTGTCGTGAGAAAATGAGATACGCATCTTGTTAAAATCTCCTTTTTTAAACCAGTGTGAATTCTGACATGCCTCTTGGTTTATCCCTGGATGCACTCATACGAACGAACAAAAACATGCAAACTATCGCTGGCACGTCCGCTCACTTAATCGATCGTGGTCGCTCGTCCGCCGGGGTGCGTGCGCGTACATACACACACGCGCACGCACACGCACGCGCACACACACACACACACACACACACACACACACACACACACACACACACACACACACACACACACACACACACACACACACACACACACACACACACACCTGTCAAGTGCAAATTGATGCGTAAAATAGAACTGTGATAGTCTCTTACCTGCGATGTAAAAGGTACACGATCAGTCCCCAAAGTGATGCCAATGACCGGATCTTTACTTGCACACTGTTACAGTTTTCGAATAATCCAACCTCTCTCGTCTCCTCTTTTCTCACCGCTGCAGACAATCGTTTATCACCGTCTGATCCCGCTCTCCCATCCCTTTCTCCGTCAAAAGCGATTCTACGAGCCCCTGAACGAACTTTCTTGGTTCAAATAAGCGTATTTAAAACGCCTTTCCCATTTGTTCACTCTTTTGAACATGGCACGGACTCCAATCGGTCATTCTGTTTTCGCGCATTACTCTGGAGCAATAGGTCCACTTTTACGCATCCAAAATGCGGAGTGTGAGACTTTCACTCGAAGAAAAATACTAGTGAACGATCAGACGCAGAGCTGATAGTTGTAATTTTGGCAATATATAACTTTGGCTCATCGTTTTCAATGCGTAATCGCTGTTTTGGCGTCCTCACTTGGCCAGCTGAAGTCTATTGATCGGCTAATTGCTTGCCAAGAAATGCGCAAACTGTTGCAAGAGTCTGCGTCGCTTTCCTTGGATTAATTCCAAATGTCAAAATGCAGTCCCAGGGCAAAGTCGTGTTTCACGCAAAGGCGAACGCCGGTATCGCTCCAAACATTCCAAAATACATTCAAGCATGACAACCTCGAAGTTCTTCTGCCCGAGAAGGCTTTTTGTAAATGTTCTATTCTAATCACAAAAAGAGCTATCAAAAAATTAGGTTCGTCTTCTCATCACTGCATCAGGCGCTTGGAGATGTTTAAAGTAACCTCTTGCAGGGGAAAAAACGGCGAGAAGGCTGGAGTCACCTTTTGCATTCCTCTCCTCATCGAGGGAGGAGAGGAATGTGTGAGCGGGAAAAAGAGAGGGTTGGTGTGTTCTCTTTCCACTGAAACGGAACTTCTGGGATAATAAAAGGACGGAGAAGAAGCTATGAGGCAGAGGCTGCGACGGTTAAGTGAACACACGAACTCTACTTTTCTCGGTGGAGGAATGCGCCTCGTCCTCCTCACCCCTCCTCCTTCTCTCTATACGTCTCTCTTACCTCGGCTCTTGTGGGCAGTTCTGACACAAATTAACTTAAATGTGTACTGTCATAAAGAAAATTTGGTATTTGGTCAACAATACAATGCACTACATTGAAATTCTTTTCTGACTGTTTTATTGGAAGAGATGAGGCAAACAAAGTGCGCTGTTCTCTTCAGCACGACAAACCAGCAGTCAAATCCACTCAGAACACAGAAAGGTGATTTATCGTTTTCTCGTTTGCCCCTTCATTAGTTAAAACGACGCATACTCAAAAATCTGCCGCCAACAACCAGAGAAAATGAAGGGATATGAAAGGCAGTGTGAAAGACCTCGATGGTGATTTTTAGCTTGAAAAGGGCGTCTACTGTCCCCTCTTGGTCAGAAAGGCTAATGACGCGAGACACGAGAAGTTTTGAATGGACAGCAACTCTGCTCAAACATAGAGACAGGGCAGGAAACAAGGCATCCGTCTTGAAGATGACTCCCAAGAGATGACTGACCCACACCTTTCAAATATGACCCCCCCCCCCCCCACGGCAGTCCGTCTAATTTCCCATCAGAGTTCACACAAAGTCCCTGAACATTCCTTGGATCAATATCAGACATGCACATGGTGGCCAAACCAGCAAAACACCTGTATAAAAACTAACATTTAACCATAGTTTCTAAGGATAGGGTGAGGAGTATCTAAGAATTAGTTAAATATTTTAATGCCACATTTTGTATTGTAAATTGCCCCAAAATGACTTGTCCAGAAATTACCAATGAAAGACATACTAAAGCTTTCTTAGTGGGTTTTCCATCAGACTGGCTCCACCATCGATGACGTGAGTTCAACGTCACACACAGAACTCCACACAGAACTGTGTACAAGGCGCACCTGCAAAAGCATGCCGACTCCACACAGGAAGGCCAGTGGTCAGAATTAAACACTGAACCTCTGTACTGTGAGGACTGTCTGCTAACCAGTCTCTGACTGTGACGCCTACTTATAGAATGTCATGTTGATCAAAACATGATCAAGGTTCTCTGTGTAAATGTTTCACACGACACAGCATTTTGGCATTAGTTTATTGTATAAGTCTACGTGAAAAATGGCAGTTGTTACGCTATATTATACCAACCAAACTCATAGGAAGTTAAGATAATTATTTTAATGTTGATGAGAACTTGATGCCTAAAAGGTCGATGCATAGGAAGACTTTCGACGAAAAGGTTTCTACAGCCGTCATCTGTACTTTTTGAAGGTGTCGGACGTTTCGCTTCTTATCCAAGATGCTTTGACAGCGAACTAAAGTCTTACTGGTAGTATTGACCCTATATATATATATATATATATATATATAAATGAAATTGAGCCAGTTGTGTATATGGAGGATTCAATATGTCTGTGTAAGCTCTCAGTCACACAGGAGTGGTCCATTGATGAAAAGGTTTCTTCAGCCGTCACCTGTACTTCTTTGAAGGTGTCGGACGTTTCACTTGTTATCCCAGAAACTTTGTCAGCAAACTAAAGTCTTACTGGTAGTTTAGGCCCTATAGATATATCCCTACTGTCCAGACATGGCGGTGCCGGACACTGCTATGATAGGTCCCTACACTCAGGTTGGGGGGAGCAGAGGACCACTCCCTGCAGCCCCACCGATTGTTCCTACATTCCTGACTAACGACCAGCCTGATTGCCCCACTCCCTCCGGTATCACCTCATCAGCATTACTAATGTTGCCTAACCTATGTTGCCTAAGCAGGCTATTGTACGAACGATCCAAATTGAACCTCACCCCACCATATTGGTTTAATGAAGGATTTAGCTTTTTATGAAAATTGCTTCTTTTACTCCCCTTTGAAATCATCTATGTTCTTTTGCTAAGATTTTAACCTCATTGTAATCAAATGAGTGGTTGCTAGCTTTTAGGTGCATATGTACTGCCGATTGAGGCCCACTAGTATTATCCCTGCGATGTTGATAAAGTCTTTATTTGAGAATTTGTTTAGTCTCCCCAATGTATTGCTCTTTGCTATTTTCATTCTTACAATGTATTGAATAAACTACATTACTTTGTTTTTCATTTGGCAGCCTATCTTTTGGGTGCACTAATTTTTGCCTTAAAGTTTCGGTTTGAAATAAGTACAAATTTTGTGTTGCCAAAGTACTCTTTGTAGTTTTTCAGAAACTCCTGCAATGTAAGGTACTGCTACTCCTCTCCTTTTTGTATCTTCAGAATTTTTGGTTTCATTCCCTATTTTTTCTTTCTGACATTTGTCAAACGACCACCGAGGGTACCCACAGTATATGAGTGCTCTCCTGATATGTTTTGACTCCTTTTCTCTGCCTTCGACGCTTGTTGGTATTAGTTTAGCCCTATGCTGGAGGGTTCTGATAACTCCTAGTTTGTGTTGTAGAGGATGGTTCGAATCGAAAAGTAAGTATTGGTCAGTGTGTGTAACCTTCCTAAAGACCTAAAGGATGTGAGGGCCTGTTTCTCCATCTCTTCCATGTACAGATTAGCCAATATGGGTGAAACTGGTGAGCTCATAGCACAACCATGAATTTGTTTGTAAAATTTTTCCCTAAATTGAAAATATGTAGTATTTAGGCAGATTTCCAATAATTGGCAGATGTGGTCCGGTTTAAGTTTGGTTCTTTCATGCAAAGAAACGTCTGCCAGCAGTCTCATCCTCACCACTGAGACTGCTGCTGGGGTGGGGACAGATGTGAAGGGAGAAGTCACATCGTAAGATGCCAATTTTTCCTCAGGTTCCAATATGAAGTCTTTGATCCTCTCTACAAACCATGTGGTGTTCTCTACGTGATATTCTGTGTTCCCAACCAACGGAGCTAAGATCGTTTTTAGATATTTGGCTACATTGTATGTAGACAGTGACGTGCAGTCAGTGGAGGCAGGTGAGGCAGTGCCTCACCTGTCATCATGGAAAGCTGTCATGGAAATATCAAATGAAAAAATAAATTAAACAGTTAGATGTATTTAGTGATTTGTACTTTAAAGTTCTTGTCCATTTAACTTCACCGTTTTAGGATTTTTTTTCAAAATTGCTGAATTTTCACATTTACCGTTCAAATACGAAGTAGAGACGAGCGGTGACGTCATTGATGACGTCAGTGCCTCACCAGCCATGAACATCACCGCACGTCACTGTATGTAGAGGAGTCAATGCTACAAACAATGGGTCTGAGGGGGAACCCTTCTTTATTTATTTTAGGCAGGCCATAGATACATGGCGTGGCCTCTCCCGGGTATAATCTAAAATACATCTGTTTGTCTAACGTTTGGAGACAGTCTATCATTTCTTTCTTGTATCTATTGGAAGGCTCCCTTTTTAGACAAACAGATGTATCAAGACATTGTGTCATGAAAGAGAGCAAGCAATTTTCAACCTGGGACTCCTAGTTATAAATTGATCAATAATTGGGAAAAAATAATACTCACTCATCTAGGCCGACCAAGTTTTTGAAAAAAGAAGGTTTATGCACGACGCCAGTGAAAAGTGAAATGTGAATCTTGTCCAGTCTACGTACGTACAACAGCCTGCTTGGGCAAAATAGGATTAGTAATACTGATGAGGTGATACCGGTGGAAGTGGGGCAATCAGGCCAGTCGTTTGTCAGAACAATAGGAACAATCAGTGGAGCTGAAGGGAGTAGTCCTCTGCTCCCCCCAACCTGAGAGCACGGACCTATCATAGCAGAGTCCGGCACCGCCATGTCTGGACAGTAGTCCTGAGGAGCCCTCAAAAGAAACCAAAAAGTTCTTAATTCACAAATTTCAGAAGAGTTAAAGGAAGAAGTCTTTGTTGTTTTTCCTTTCATTCATTGTTTCAATCAAAATTATTTTCAACAGAAGTACAGTATAACTGTTCCAAGACCGGCTTGTTTCCTCACTTGCACTAGCCCATGTATCAAATGAGAAATTATTTGATAAATATTTATGCCAGATCAGCCATATGCATTTGCGATACTTGTATGTCATCACCTTTTTAAAATAATTTTGGAGCTAATAAATAAATAAATAAATACATGGATAAATAAATAAATAAATAAATAAGAACCCCTACCTCTCCCAAATATAACCACTTTCTGTCTTGCAATGTGCAGCCCGGTCATCGAGTTGTATGGTTGATTAATAATTCCAATTAATGCTGATAATTAAGGATGTAGCCAATTTTAAACTCGCCAGCACCCTGAAATGGTAAAGGCAAAATAAACAAATACAGTGATACCGTGGCTTATGAACTTAATTCGTTCCCAGAAAGTGTGTGTAAGGCAAAAAGTCAGTATTCCAAATATTAATTTTCCATAGGAAACCATTAAAATGAGAATAATCTGTTCCCATGTCCCAATAAAACATAGTTTTCTACTAAATAATCCTTAAAAAGTACACAAAATATATCTTACTTTATGTATAATAAACGTGTTATGGTATTGTAATTAAAGAAATAAACTGTACTTATTAATAAAGTATTTTATTTACCTTTGTGATGGTCGTTGATGCCTTCACGATATGGAGTAGGAGGAAGTGGGAGGGAAAGTCACATTCCATAAGGACTGTAGGAAGGAGGATTAGCCTATCTTTCATCGACTTATTCCCAAGGATTGACTTCTCTTCCTGTGTAATGAAAGTCCGGTTAGGCATCTTTATCCAAAAAAGGCCGGTTTCATCAACAAACACTTAATGAGGAACATCGCCTTCTTCTTCCACGATGTTGAGGAATGATTCCTTGAAAGCCATGGCAGCTTTATCATCAGAACTGGCTGCTTCACCATGACGAATGACACCATGAATCCCCGTACGACGCTTAAAGTTCTCGAACTATCCGTGGCTATCCTTGAAACAATCAATGGATGACGAACCTCCAGGTTGCCTCTTGACGATACCCGAGTGAAGTTGCTGTGCTTTCTCGCCGATAATTTTACCCAGTTCCTCATCAATTGTGTTCTGTTTAGCTGGGTTGATAGCATTTTGCATTAAGTGTCTCAGGGAGCTCTGGGTTGTACAACTTGGAAGTTATGATATTGCAACAGCAACATATGCAGGCAGACACACGACAAACTTCATTAATAGCTGGTTCCCTTGCTTGTCTTTACTCTGCAAATCAATAAAGTTGAAACAAGACCACTATTTTCTATCCATTTTATCACCTTCACTTTTGTTTTTTCCTTGTTCATGTGCTTACGGCGTGTTTTTTTCTACTCTAACCCCTCCTCCTCACTGCTGCGTGTGTCCCCTCCCTCCTCTACCACGGATCTTGACCAATCATGACTGGGGATGGGGAATAGAGGACAAAAAAAAGTGGTCTGGCATTTCCAGCTCCTTGTTAGGAGCTCGTTCGCAAATGACACATCACTCATTGTGGCGCTCCATGTGTAATCAATTTTTATTTGCAGCTCTGTGTTTCTGTAAACCCACTCCCCCTCACTGCTGCATTCTTGACAAATCAATGCGGATTTAACCGAAGACTGGGGGCGGGGAATAGAGGCCCAAAAATGTCAGCAGCTATTTCCTTGTTAGGAGAAGGAGAACGACACATCACTCATTGTGGCGCTATGTGTGTATCCCGAAAAATAGTTCGTATGCCAAGATTATATTCTCGTGAATTTAACGTTCGTAAGGTGAAAAGTTCGTTAGCTAAAGCGTTCGTAAGCCGAGGTATCACTGTACATACATGTTGTCAACACTTGACACATCTCATTAATTTAAGAGGCTGATAATATAATTATCATTATGCTTCCCCTACCAATGTGCTGTATGGAAGATCATTGTCTTCATGTTTTTGTTTTTGTTTTAGCAGTCAGTAAAGTGTCATTGCTTTAAATTTTCTTGTTTATCAAGTTTGTTTGTCAATTTCTTTCGGGGCAATGGATAAATCGCAACTGTGCAACTGAGCTGCTCTGTTTGTCTGAGAAGACATTTGACCTCTCATCCATGAAGGCTTCATCAGTCGGACCAGGCTCAACTCAACTCAACTGTGTTTATGGAGCACAGTCTGATTCGTCCCAAGCATGCCTTGAATGAACTGATAAAGGCTTCTCACAGGGGAGCTGAAATATCTTCAAGACAAACGGAGCAGTCCAGTTGTGATCAATTTAATGTCCATTGTCATTCATAGTCGCAGCAGTGCCTACCATTCATTTCTTTGTCAGCTATCTCCCTGGCATTAATGCTCCGTGTTGTCCTGGAGGTCCAAAACTTTCATCATGCTCCTTCCTGAGTAGACTTTTTCCTGGTAGAATTTGTCAAGTTCATGATAATGCTTGAAGAGAAATGCAGGTCACACTACATCTTATATTTTGTGTTGATGACGCTCCCCTCTCCTCAACTCTACCAGGAATCTATCCAACCGCTCCAGTCCAGACTGTCTCACTGCACCAACAACTCCCATTGCTTCCCATTGCAAGCACAAAAAGCACAAGTGCCCTGCAGCTTTCAAGCGGCGACAGCTGAATAGCGCACCTAACTGTGGCGCCATTTAGGCATTTATATATGTATATAGATACCTCTATATATCTATATATCTAGGTATGTAGATATATGCATATACAGATGTATAGATATATACATACAGTATATAGGCAGCCTGGGAGTCAAATGGTTACCACGCCAGCTTCACAGTGCAGAGGTTGTGAGTTCAAGACCCGGTCAGGCCTCCCTCTGTGGAGTTTGCATGTTCTCCACACCCCGCGTGGGTTTTCTTCGGGTATTCCCGTTTCTTCCTACATTCCTAAAACATGAATGGCAGGCTGATTAAACACTCCAAAAATTCCCAAGGTGTGAGTGTGAATGGTTGTTTGTCTCAGTGTGCCCTGCGATTAGCTGGCAACCAATCCAGGGTGTCCCCCGCCTTGTGCCCGAAGACTGCTGGGATAGGCTCCAGCGCCCCCAGCAACACACCGACATGTATTAAGCAGTCTGAAATAGGGATGGGTGTATATATATCGATAGATCAATAGATAGACAGATAGATGTACAGTATCTGGATATATGTTACTTTTTTTTTGTCTTTGTCGGAAGCCTTGCTTCTGCATTTTGTACAAACTGCAGGCTTTTAATACTGGAAAGAATATAGGAAACACACGTTACAATGGAAGGCACTTACGATCCACACGTAAAATTGCTAAAATAAGTCAACCCATGTTAATATTCAATATGTCACACTAGAGCAAGTGAACCAGCAGTTATTTGTGAAGCATTCTGTTTGACAATAAAACCATCTGCTACAGCAGTGGCTGGTATAGAGCAATCTCAGATGTAGAGGATGAACTTTATGTGGGTGAAGAAATAGATTTTTTTGTTAAAATGCATCTCAAAATATATCAATGGCAGCGATAATAAAAAGAGATTTAATAAACCTGCATTTTAGCTGGGGGGAATGGTTTAATAAAACCTTGGCTCCTTGTTGTACGTGAAACATCACCTTGTGACTCTGTGTTTCAGCCAGCAGGGTTGGGCTTTCATCTGAAAATGCAAAAATACATGTCTCCCAGACTATTAAAATGAATGTTGCCGCCTGAACAAATTAATTTATTTCACAGTGCAGATACTCTGTGCATGTGTTGAGTGGCAAAGGATATTCTTAGCGTTTGACGTAAACAGTGTCTATATTTCAGCTGCAACTGAGCGCAGTGTATTATGAATCACCCTTTGAAAGTAATTATATGGATAATTTAAAGGAGAAAATGCATATCTGTTGGGAAAAAAAGACCCTATTCCAAAACATTTTGAAAACAAACAGAAATGGCACTGCAAAACACCATACTGTCATTTTGACACTAAGGTGAATTTATACTGCAAGATTCAAATGAGAAAAAACACAGGAAATCAGACATCAACAATTCAGGATCAAGCATCTTACAAATGTGTAAATCCGAATCTAATGGATCTCTTTAATGTAAATCAGAAATACAGCAAATGATAAAGAAGAGAGAGAATGTAGTAAAACACATATATTGTCGATTAAAAACGACCTCTAGTGAATTGACAGTATAAAATGGGCTTTTCAAGTAGGGATGAGGATATGGAAGCACAACAATAAATCAACTACCAGCCGGCTGAGGTATGTGGGAAGAAATGCATTTGTTCCACATAGCGAGAATGAGGAGTAAAATTTTAGTGCCAGAAAGGACATAAAATATGATCACGATTACAGTGCATATACGGTATAATACGTATTTCAAGCATAGATGTTCCTGCATTTGTTGGTCTCATCGCTTGATCATTTCCCTAGGTAGCTACGGCTGTCATAGGAAAAAGCAATCGAATTAACATGAGGATACAATCATGTGGCAAGGCCTGTCTTGGCTTATTAAAGCCACAGCGCCATTCATCTTATTGAAATCATCTTGATTTAAAAAGCAAACAGTGGAAAATGTGAGGAAATGATCAAGGCGGAAGATATCGAAAGCCACATTTTCAAATGTCCTATATTCCCAAGTAAAGAAAAATACCTGGATGGAAAAACAAAACAAACCATAAAACATGAGCGGATTTTGAAAAGTTCCAGTCATTATCTTCATTTTTTTAAATGGGAAGGACCGCAATGAGTTGAAAATCACTTGCAAAGACCTTCATAGAAAACTAAACTGCTCAAAGCTTGCTCTTCAAAGGATCGAGAGAGAAATTTGTCATTCTCACCAGAGAACTAATTCCAAATTGATTAGATGAGATACACGCCTGGAAAGACAAAATTGGCTGGAGGTAGATGATTGGAACATACAGGTCTGACAAGAACAGGTGGAGCCAAAAACGGGTATTGGTATTACGCCATACTTGTTGAGGAGAAACAAATGAAACTTTTCAGATCGCCTTTCGACATTTCTTTCCTCTGGTCTCAATAAGACACATCAGACATGCATAGATTTTTCTTAGACCTGTGGTGTAAGCCCGTGAGAAAGAATCAGTCTAGGTCAACATAAAAGTAAAAGTAATTATGTGCAGTATGTAGAATAATATCACTATTGTTTACTTTGCTGTTGTCACACCCCAATTTTGACAGGTTTTGGGACATGCCATTCCAATTTGTTCCTCAGAAAAATGATCATGAATGCAATCGAAGGATGGCTAGAAGAAGAAAAACAAATAAGAACAATTGATGTCACTAAGTTATTGTTGTACCTTCTCTATATTATTGAATATTGTATCCAGTGAGGAGCATTTATCTTGCGTGTGTGTGTGCGTGTGTGTGTGTGTGTGTGTGTGTGTGCGCGCGCGCGTGCGTGTGTGTGTGTGTGTGTGTGTGTGTGTGTGTGTGTGTGTGCGTGCTTGCGTGTGCGTGCGTGTGTGTGTGTGTGTTGACTAGGCTGCCCTATTTATTGAGTGACTTAAAACAGCATGCCTTGCTCCACTCACTGTGGCTAGCATTTATAAGTTATCATTAATTTATTCATGCTCACCATATAGGTTCGATGCATCTCTCCCAAGTGATCAGGCCCACCGATTGGATGTGATTACATCAGATTGCTACAGCACCTAATGAAGCGTGCTGTACATTCAGACGCACACAAATCTCTTAGATCAGTTAACACTTTGAAGTGCACTTCTTCTCCCACTTGTTCATTCTGCTTTGTTCAGGAGGGATTTATCCGGAGTATCCCTGATGGCTTTTATAACATAAAAGTGTTTGCTCTTTTTGCTCCATCGTCATACACAGTTACATATCAAATCCACTCTTCCAGTGAGTTCCAGTCTCATGTAATATATTTTCCTCCTTCACCTGATATCCAATTTCCAAGGCAACACCTCTCATCATTAATTAACATATTTTCCTTCCTGCATTTAGGTCGTGTGGGTCAAGTCTGGAGTTAATGTTCTTCCTTTTTCATTGTATTTCTTTCAATTATTTGACTCTCTCTTTGGGCATGACACCCTGAACACATTAAAATTACAATGACAATCATTTGCTCTATCAGTATGTTTTTTGGTCAGTCCTGGGAAGAAGACTGCAAATATTTCAATGCATTGAAGAAAGAAATTACATAATGAAAGGTTAATATTTGAGCGATGGGCAATTTATTATTGTTTTTAGGACGAAAGCACTCGACAAATGAAGCTCGAAGTTGGTCAGATTGTGTATTTGTGTGCATGCATCCCTAATCTACGGAAGCGTGGAACTGCCAAACTGGGGGAAGAATTTTGGTGCCGGTTTGCCAGTTAAAAATATTGACTCCACATTGGCAATTCCAAGCTTCTGTAGATTAGGGACTGAGGGGCAACCAATCCGGGGTGTCCCCCGCCTAGAGCCCGAAGACGGCTCGAATGGGCTATCTCAGCTGTTTTCGGGCACTAGGCATGGGACACCCTGAATTGGTTGCTAGCCAATTGCAGGGCACACAAAGACAAACAACCATTCACACTCACACCTTGGGACATTTTGGAGTGTTCAATAAGCCTGCCATGCATGTTTTAGGAATGTGGAAAGAAACTGGAGTACCCCCCAGCGACCCGAAAGAGGAAAAAGCGGTCTGGAAAATGGATGGATGGATGTAGATTATGGATGTATGCATCCTGTGTCATTTTTTAAATTCTTTTGTTCTCTATCATGTTTCTGTTGACGACATAGTGGTGTTCGCGCAGCATAATCTACTGCTAAACTTCACTCGTGCAGCAGTAAAGGCATAATTACAGACGAAAAATATGATCTAGTGCGGTTCATTGTGCTCTGTGTCACATATCCTCACGCTGCTGCACAAACTAATGCATTGCATGCCACCCGTAACCTCAAATGTCAGTACTTACAGTACATTAAACAAGAACCCAATGTTTAACATTTGCCATTTGACTTAGACATCATTTAACTCGGGCCCATATGTTAGTCAACATGAAACAACAGTAAAGGGTTGCAATCATTCCAAGGAAAGAGATAACATAGACCCAAATAAGTAGAGAATGTCCGTAAAATACTGGTGAGTGAAGCCACTGTCTTTTTCTGCGACGAACATGCTCTTGATCAATTCCCCATCCCCTCCTTTAGACCTGTTCACACCATCTCTCTGGCAAACACCCACACTGCAACACAAAATCTCATACAAATCATTGCTCACACCCACATGCTCACACACTCGCAACACAAGAGGAAAGCCGGAATAGCCCAGAGTGTTTCCAGCCTACACTGGTTTCCTATGTGTGGATAAGGCCCCAAACACACATACAGTGATCTGAAACACAGAAAAAAATTACATTTTGTCTTCTGATCCAACCGTTTGATTTCTCTTTTCATCTCGCCTGCACAGCCACTCTGCAACAGTGCACTTGTGTAACCGCTCTGTGCCATTTTATGCCTCTAGCATCTGTCTCTAACCGGCTTTAAAATCTTGAAACCCTTTTTGTACCGTAACCCCATGATATAGGTTTAGGACCTTGGTGGAACAATACCGAGCTGGAGAAGCTAGCTCGAGGAATGAGGAATGTCATCTGTCTGGCATGGAAGATGGTCGGGCCCAAACTCTAAAATTGTAGAGTCAGATCATAGCAAATGTAAGGGTCAAAGTGGCTGACGTTGCAAACTGGGTTGTCTTATGGGTTGTGAGAATACAAGCACTTTTAACACAGCTGAAATTTTGCGCAACAGAATGTGAATTGCTGCAACAGACGATGGTCCAACCATTGACTGGCTCAATCAAGAGTTCACAGAGTGTGATGGCAACAGTCTCAAATGGTATTCAGAAAGCATTTCATAGTCATACAATGGGGAAATTTGCAATCCAAAGTAGCAAAATTGAAAGGTGACAAGTATTCTATGCACAAATGAAAATGTCAGGAGACTGAAATGTACAACTCCACAAAAAAAGTTTCATAAAAAGAACTGTACATATTTTGTCTGTGTAAGCTCTCAGTCGTACAGGAGTGGTCCATCGATGAAAAGGTTTCTTCAGCCGTCATCTGTACTTCTTTGAAGGTGTCAGACGTTTCGCTTTTTATCCAAGATGCTTCTTCAGCGAACTAAAGTCTTACTGGTAGAATCTTGGATAAGAAGCGAAAGGTCTGACACCTTCGAAGAAGTACAGATGACGGCTGAAGAAACCTTTTCGTCAACTGTACATATTGCAAAGGAGAAAAATACAGTATAAAAAGGCATATTTGACATGTGTAACGGTATTGACTTGACATAAGGTGGCTGTGCTATTGACAATGCAAGAGTCCATTTATTCAGAAGCCTGACAGCAGTCGGTAGGAAAGAGCGGCGGTATCCCTCCTTCTTGCAGCGCAGGTGTAACAGTCTCCGGCTGAATGAGCTACCCAGTGCTGTCAGGGTGGGTAAGAGGGGGTGGGAAGGGCTGTCCATCATAGCTTTTGGTTTAGCTAGTGTCCGTCTGTTGCCTACCTCCTCCGGAGCATCCAGCGAGCAGCCCAGGACAGAATTGGCCCTCTTGACCAGGTGCTCCAGTCTTTTTATGCTTATTTAAATGATAAATATATTATTAAGCACTATTTCAATACATAGCTTGCAGCAGCATTTTGCCAGTATTGATATATTTTTGTGTAAACAGGCAAATCTCTGGAGTTGCCTTGGCATTATTCTTTCACACTTCCCGTAAATAGCAAACTCACTTCATCGTGTTCTGCATTGAAAAGGAAAGCTCTAAAAGATGCCGTTGCTCATTTTGGAGCGAGTAAATCCCGTTTACGATACAAATTGTAGATGTCTAAAGTGACCTCGAAGAGGGTCCAAGCGAACGGCATGAAGAAATCAATTTAATTGAATAGATGGATGCGCTTTATTGATTTTGAAGTATCCTAGAAGTATACCTCTCATTTACATAAACACTTTAGTCTTTCGCTGTTTGTATTTTTGCCTTTTAGATATGGCGGAAGTAAGAATAAATAATTGAAATGATCAAAATAAGCAATCAACATCTTAGTTGGAGTGAGGTACATGCTTGCAATAAAAGTGAGTCATGCCCTCTAACGACTCTACTATTTCACTCCTGTGATTGGGAAATGACGTGTAAGATGAACTTCAGCAGCTGGAAGTCAAGCCATTAAAAGACCTTTGACATCCCCGCTGTCAACTAAAACTGTCAACGAAGAACAGCAGGTCACAATGAGCTTACCTGGTTTAACCACAGGTATGTGAAAGGAACTTAAATTATTCCTGCGGGGAAATTACATCCAAACAATAGCCCTCCCTCAGTTAACAGAGTTGAGAAACAACTCTAAAATATATGTCTATTGTTGTTTATAGCTCACATTTCTCAAATTGGACTTTATGAGAATATGGAAGCAGTGAAATTAGAAACTGTGAAAATAACTGCTAATGTGAGCTATATGTGCATAAACATTGGTTTATGAGTTTTAACAAATAACAACTTTAGGCTTTCTTGATTTTCACAGGTAGCAAAGTAAATGACACAGTACATAACACGAAAAGGGTATATATCCAGTGTCTCATACTTGTGACTGACATGTTTCTGTTGTTGGATGAGAAAAGCCATATGATCTGTAGCTGCATTCTGTCCATTTCTCTCCCAAAGTATTAAATCGGCCACTGTAGCTAACAACTCGATTATTCTGGGGGAGATACAGTCATGTTGTTTTCAACGAGAACAACACTGCACTACCAGTTACTTATTTAATGGGACTCATTCATTATTTAACTTTTATTTAACCAGATAAAAACAATTGAGAACATTGACAGATTGACAATACTGACAGAGAGCAGAGCAAAACAAAGAAAAAAATACTGGAATCGTACCAATTGTAATGTCATGAGAGGCTAGCTCTCAGCGGGACAGGACAAGAAGTGCAATTGGGGACAGGTTTGAATGCGAACAAATGTTTTAATAAAGGGTTTCAGGGGGAATTCACAAGCAACAAAGGCAAGAATAGTCTCTCTTCCAATACTTAAATCATAATAAAGTCTCTTCTGAGGTGAAACTGAAGAGTTCTTTTCCATGTGTTTCTATGCCTCACCCCTTTTGACGTCCTTCTCGGGTAGCGTAGCCACCTTTAGCAATGGCCCAAATCCAGTGTTCTGCCGTATGGTCCCAACTGGCAATGAGTTCCATGCAGCAAGCAGTTACTCCACAGCGCACAGCTATGGAGCTTGTCTCGCCCGGCCTCCACACTCAGAGGCCCTCTGCCTTAAAAGCCTTGCTTGCCAATCAAGCCGTGATCAGCCACAGGTGTGGGGTTTGAATTGCTGCCTTCCACAGGATGGGGCCAAAACTCTCTCTGGGTGAAGCCATCTTAGGGGAATGTATTTGCCCTCCAGGACCCAGCCTCTCGTGACATCACACAATACAACAAACGAAACTTGTTGTACACAGCTGTACAACATCCATAAAACAAAACATTTAGTATAAATACATAATATGAAACGTAAACATTATAATGCGACCACTTTGTTAAGAATTCATGCCTGGGAAAACATTGACATTTGTGAGGGTTATTGTCGAATATGCCAGTACCCCTACACGGTCAGGGATAGGAGGGACATTTATCACTACTCATAGCTCTAGTTTAAAATTGTTTGTAGCTGGGCATGATAAAACACAGTAATTGTCATTATGGGCCTATTTGAGAACAGAATCATTTTGGACACAGTCTTATATAACCCCAACTACGGCACCCAAGCATTGTGCGATCTTTTTTGGGTGAAACAATACAATTATGTCAGTTTATGAAACAGGAAAAGGGATATAACTGAACAGGATGATGAAATAACACTGAGTGGAGTACAAGATTTACATGACAATTAACTGCAATATGGGTCAGAATGCTTTTATAGCATTACATTAAATCCTCATAAATCCTTTTGATTTTAAACATAACCATGTTTTTTTTAGTCTTTTTAGAGCACTCTGGTAATAGCTAGGCATATTTGAACATGTGAGTCAGACATGAGAATGGGTGTTTTGATGAGGTGGATAAAGTGTTACAAGGCTGAACATCATGGCCCATGAATGTTTCTCAATAGGAACAATTAAGCGGGATGTAGTATTTTGTTTGCTTTTATTTGGCTTGTATGCTTAATGTGAATAACTTAATTTTAAAAGACTTTTTCTGTCCTGCAAAGGACTGTGAAGGCTGCAAAGGCCCATGCATACATTTAGAAACACATCCGTCCATCCATCCATTGGCCATGTCAAGGCTCTTTTATCTCGGTGCTTGCATTTTATTGTTACATGAAATAATCATGTAATCTATGCTTTGCCCAAGTGGATGCCTGTGGCAACCAATCGTGTTTCGGAGCACTGCGCCAAAACAAACAAATAATGCAAACAAGGTAATGCGTAATGCATGCATATAGACGGGGCAATTATATTCTGCACCACATTTTACAAACAGAGTAGAATAATGTACAGTTGAAGCTGCATATTATAAATTATAATCATTGAATTAATGACACTTAAAGGACAACCGACACCACTTTTTGGTCTCCTAGCTGACATCAGAAAAACGTTTTATAGCATCTAAAATACCCAAAACATGCAGGATGATATTTTTAGTCAAATGCAAAACATCAATAAAAAAGACTTTAAGTGTCTAAAAACTACTTCAAATTTAAACAGGAAGTGGGCAGTGTCAGAAGGTCCCACTCCTTGTTCGTGATGTCACGCCAAGCCGTCTTCCCTTGCTCGAAAATCAAAACAATGGCTTCAGATTCGGAGAAGATGCTTTCTTGTTACTCATCCAGCTATGAATTTGATTCAAATAGTTCTGAAGAGGAAAGCATACATGTTTGCAATTGATTAAATAATTTATTCTGTGTCATTTTGAGGCATCTGGAGAGAAATGTAGCACCCACAAGATGGCGACAAAGCTCTGTGGAAATAGGCTAATTTTTCTCCTTGGAATTTTTGTCAGCGAATATCAAATAGTTGTTCGGTGTAACACACGATTCACTATCACGTTATTTACGTGTTTTCCTTCTAATTTCACCATCAACACAGATCAACACGAAGTTTTCAGACCAAACAAAGTACCACAAAATGAATTGAGGTGATGAAAGGACTGCTACAGTGTGTCCTTCCTCGGTCAGGGGTGTTCCTTCCGTGACTCGTCCTCAACTCAAAAACCTCCGGAATATTCAGTACAAGTTTATTTCTTTAATTACAATACCACAACACATTTACAGTATTATGCATAAAATAAGGTATATTGTGTGTAATTTTAAGCCTTATTTGGGAGAAAATTATTTTTTATGGGGAACTGGGAACGGATTATTCTCATTTTAATGGTTTCCTGTGGGAAATTAATGTGTGGAATACATACGTTTCACCTTACACACACTTTCTGGGCACCAATTAAGTTTGTATGCCATGTTATCACTGTACTTGAGTTTCGGCAACATAAAAACAAGCAGCGTCATCACTACGTTTTATGGACAGTGGGAAGGGACAATTTCCCAAGGGCACAGTGTGCAGCCTGTGATCAAAAATATTTTACAGGCAGCTAACCTAGATTAATAATACTGTGTCAAACTTTAGAGTCCACATTAGATTTATTATTTCAAGTCTGTATTTTAACCCACTACAGAAACAGCAACTATGTGTCCAGTAAAACTATACAGGAAGGCAGTCAGATTTGAACTCACAAAGCCTGCATTGTGAGGCGGACGTGTGAATTAATTGATCTGCTAACGTGGGCATATGTGTGTACAGTATTTTAATTATGAAATACAGTTTATTTGAAAGCAATTTTTGATACATTGCATACTTGGCAGCGTACCCCTCACCCTGACCAACCTCTGCAGTCCCAAGTTGATCCTCCATTTGCATCTGCATTCAGCTGTCATCTGTACAAAAGTGAAGGTTTCGGACGTTTCGCCTCCTATCCAAGAGGCTTCGTCAGCGAACTAAAGTCTGACTCGTCGTATCGGCCCCATTTATATATCCCTAATGTCCAGACATGGTGGCGCCGGACACAGCTATGATAGGTCCCTACTCTCAGGTTGGGGGGGCAGAGGACCCCTCCCTGTGGCCCCACTGATTGTTCCTACATTCCTGACTAACGACTGGCCTATTACCCCCACTCCCACCGGTATCACCTCATCAGCATAACGACCCTCATCAGCATTACGAAAGTTGCCTAACCTGTTTTGCCTAAGCAAAGAGAAACCTTCTCATCGATGGACCACTCCTGTACGACTGAGAGCTTACACAGACGTATCTTTAGACACATGCAAACTGTGTGGCTAACAGCAACAACCTGACATGACAATGAAGCGCCCACTCGACCAGCTTAACATGTAAATGAGAAGTAGTTTAGAAAACTGTTGGATACTTTCTCACGGAGATTGCGCAAATAACCTCTTGCAAAAACCGTGTGTGTAGTCTTATGAAGTTATTGAGATGACTAAATGTAACTGTGAATGCATCCCACCACATGCACAAGAATGGCACTTGTGGGCCCATTATTGTATCTGTCACGAGAGAGATTGTGTCTCTGGGCAGCGCCAACATGACAGGGGAACTATTTTCACCATGAGACCACAATGCCTTTCATCGAGAAGATTAAAGAGTGCCAGCTCATAAAAAGCGGAGGATGTGTCTTGTGTTGAGGGTTTAAATCAATTACCCATTAAAATGTCATATCACCCACCAATGACCAATATGGTGCAGATGTGAAGACGTGAAGGTCCGCAAAAAGTGAGCAAAAAGTAAATTAAAAATAATCCCCTCCAACAAAACCCAATCAAATTCAATAAAAGATCTGATGAGAAAGAAATGCACATGTGGGAAATCCACAAAAATACAGACAAAATCACCAATAATTAAATTTGAGATCATAAAAGAAAAAAAATGCCACTCAGCACAGAACCTTTGAGAGGCCAAAAGTTTGGTGAGATCTTGCAGAATCTCACCAAACCTTTGTCACCTTATATTTTCCTCAAATTTAAAATATAATGCATGACTGAATACATTTGCAATACCTTAGTTCGAAAGATGCATGTAAATATTAAGGCACATCATGTTTATTTTTTTTTAAGACAACATGGAAATGGTGAAAGCAGGATAGACTTGTCAGTGGTAGTCTAGGAAGTTTTTTAATGTGGGTGAAAGGTGATTGCTATGCGGATAGCTTTATGAATATATGATAAGATTCAAAGACATCCCATGTGACTGCAAAGTGACCTTGAGAGTTTTGAAAGGTGCTTATAAATTATTTCATTTATTTTGAAAACTACACAATAATTCAGTATGTCGAAATTTCCCGAATCATAACACCTTGAATTGCAAAACTAAGAATGAAACGCTCAGCCAGTCCCCAAAACCTTTGCTTGACTGGACACACGTGTTAAAGTAGTGCCATGCGTCAGTTGGGGCTTGAAGCTCAAGTTCTTCAGAGCTGTTTAGCTGCACCACCTAGCCAGAAACAAACTTTCGTGATCATTTGAATCAGGTGTGTTCTGCAGCGGGAAACATCCAAAGCATGTAGGATAGCGACCGTCGAGCCCTGGATTTTACCAACTCTGTCTTAAAGGTAGCTTGTCAATCCTTGAAAGGGATTTATCATGTGTCATTATGATGTGCTGTCAAAAAGTGTGTGCCAGTGGTGTTAAATCAAAATGTAGTTCAGAACTAGAGACAAGGCAATCAAAATGTCATGCTGATTGGCCTTAAGCAAAAAACATAATTTCTAAATATCACATAGATAGCAGGCCACTTTCTGAACATGGTGAACAGAAAGATTGGAGCATGTGATTTTTGGAGTGGGAGGAACCATGTACCCAGTCTCAAATGGCAAAAAGAGGCTGTCGTCTAACAACAGCATCCAGTCCAGTCATGAAATGTTTCTTTTTCAGTTGTGACTATCCTTTGCACCTTTATTTGGTCAGACGCTTTGGTCTTTTATTTTGAATTCAGTGTGGACTGGTGTCCTTCAGTATTTGATTTGATGAAAATTATTAATCAGTCTAAAGTCATTTGGGCTCACCTGCAGACCATTCCATCAAGTCGATGATGTTAATTTCCGAGAGTTGTGTAGTTGGTGATCAAAACTGAAATCATTTGTCAGTCACTTAGAGTAGAGTTTATCACCACAAAATCCATCCATCCACCACACTGTTTATCACTGTTTATCGTGAACAGGGTCATGTTGGTCGTGGGTTGAGGTTACAGCAGCCTATAGCAGATGACTTTGGGCAAAATGCAGACTACTCTGTGAAATGGTTGCCAATAAGTTGCAGGGCACAGAGATGAACATCCATGCACACCATTATTTAAGTGGTAACAAATCAATCCCATGTGCTGTGAAACAGCATTTTCCCCTTCTTGTTCTCCATGTGTTCATTGCGTATTGAACACATACAAATATTTCAGTTTATCAAACCCATTTGAATAACACACAGACTACCCAAGGAAATGCAGTTTCTAAATTAAATGAAGAAAAACATAATCCAAAACGACCTACAATTAGATATGCGACGAGAAACTATTAAGTGTAGGTAGAAATTACTGTCATGCTTTGAAATAATGAGTGAGACAAAGAAACAAAGAAAATGCCAAAACGGTCACAGTTGATCCACATGCCACTGCACATTGATGTGTCTGTCTGTGTGTGCGTGTGTGCGTGCGCGCGTGTGTGTGAGTGTATGCGTGCGTGTGTGTGTGTGTTGTCACCTTTCCTGTCTTCCATCCTGGCATCATGCTCCTGCATTAACAGGCTGACATTTCAGCTGTAATTGATGATAATAATAATCCGTTTTATTTTAAGCGCCTTTCAAAGCTCTCAAGGACTATCTGTACTAAGGTACTATAATAAATAACATACAATCACAAATAGAATACAAAAAATAAAATACAATTATAAATAGGAACAAGAGAAAGAGCTACACAGAAAATGCAATTTTAAATAGGTGGGAAGAAAATCGATGTTCCGAATGTTGGGAGGAAGTGAGTTCCAGAGTTTGGGGGCAGAGCAGCTTAAAGCTCTGTCCCCATCATGATTGAACCTAGCGCATTAACTTAATATATTACATATATACAGTAATTATATAATATATTTTTGGAATATGGGAGGAAGTCAGGGCAACTGAATTCCCAACTCAACAAAGAAATGTTTCTCCGATGTAAACTTATTGATGTGGGACTGCAGTGATTAAAATTCTGCCACAGCAAGCAGACAGCAGAGACAAGAAAAAATGAGGGAGAACAATTAACACGAAAGAAAGTGATGGGAAAAGTTACGATGAAAGCAAATTGAAAATGTTGTGACTCCAATGAAGAGAATAATGACTTTGCTAATGACTTGATTGTTTTGCCCTGCATGTCCTGTGTGGAATATCATTAGTACAGTGATTCATCTCCAAACCTTTGAAATGATTGGAAGAGGCAGCCAGTGCTCCACGTTTTCCATCCTTTATGTTTATAATTCCTGGGGTACTATATTTAAAAATGTGTAAACATAAACATATCCTGGGTTATAGAGATAATTCTTGGAGACACATTGTAAACCACAGGAAGGGAATTTGTGTCACCTCATGAAAAGTTGTCAGGCCCCCTGAAGTAAACAATTGGAAACTTTGCTTGCTCTGGCTTGACGTGCAAATTGTATTAAAAAAAAACGTAGCATTAATTTTAAAAATATAAAGTAAGACTGTCTATAGTCTAGACAGACTAAATAAAATATAACCTTTCTTTAGAAAAATGATGCTAATTATGTTTTTCCCACACCACTACAAATGATCGCAGACAAGGCTGCCATGATAGCAACCCAATTTGGCAATCACTGGTTTTGTGAATTCCTTACAAGACTGTACATAGTGCAGAATCAAGAGATGCATTTAGATATATTGCAACAACCCATATTTACAAGTGTCCAGTTTTTTTTTTTTTCACATGTGATCATTGGGAATTGTGAAGCCTGACAGCAGTCGGTTGGAACGAGCGGCGGTACCTCTCCTTCTTGCAGCGCGGGTGTAATAGTCTCTGGCTAAAGGAGCTACCCAGAGCTGTCAGGATGGGCAGGAGGGGGTGGGAGGGGCTGTCCGTCATAGCTTTTAGTTTAGCTAGCGTCCGTCTGTTGCCCACCTCCTCAAGAGAGTCCAGCGAGCAGCCCACGACAGAACTGGCCCGCTTGACAAAGCGCTCCAGTCTTTTTCTGTCCCGGGTGGTGATGCTGCCTGACCAGCAGACAATGCCATAGTGGATGGCTGATGCCACCACAGAGTCATAGAAAGTCTTTAGGAGTGACCCCTGAACTCCAAAAGACCTCAGTTTCCTGAGGAGGAAGAGGCGACTCTGTCCCTTTTTGATTAGGGCATCCGTGTTTGTTGTCCAGTCCAGTTTATTGTTGAGAGTAACACCCAGGTACTTGTAGGAGGTCACCCTCTCAATGTCCGAACCCTGGATGTTCAATGGTGCAGGTGACGATTGTTTCCTGCAGAAATCCACCACCAGCTCCTTGGTTTTGCCAGTGTTGATCTGGAGGTGATTCTGCTGGCACCAGTCCACAAAGTCCTTTGTCAGTCCCCTGTACTCCCTATCGTCTCCCTCTGTAATGAGGCCGACAATAGCTGAGTCGTCAGAGAACTTCTGAAGGTGGCAGGTTGGGGTGTTGTAGTTGAAGTCCGAGGTGTAGAGGGTGAAGAGGAATGGAGCCAGGACTGTTCCCTGCGGCGCTCCGGTGCTGCAGAGAAGCCTGTCCGACTCACAGTTCTTTACCCTCACGTACTGTGGCCTGTTTGTGAGGTAGTCTGTAATCCAGGATGTGAGGTGATGGTCGACTCCGGCATGCTGCAGCTTGTCCCCCAGTAGACTGGGCTGGATGGTGTTGAAGGCACTGGAGAAATCGAAGAATGTGATCCTCACCGTGCTCCCAGCATTCTCCAGGTGCAGCAACGCCGTATGGAGGAGGTAGATGATGGCATCCTCCACACCGAGTGATGACGTCAGTGCCTCACCAACCATGAACCTCACCGCACGTCACTGGACAAAAGTGAGAGACTGCATCAGAATTTGATATACTCAGAGGGAACATCCCGGTTTCCGTGAAAAACTGTGTACCAAAATGGTAGACATCATTGATCCGCCCAGACTCAGCTGCCTTGTCCTCACGTGAAATATATCCATGGGTGACCATGAGAAAACTTGGGAAAACTTGAAAAGGAAAAGTAAAAAATGCTCATATCCCAAGGCAAACAGGACTTTACTGCTTTGCCCCCAACAACCAGGGCTGAGTTGAGGCAAGGATAAATCAATAAATAATAAATAAATAAATAAATAATATAAATAAATAAATGCTGTCCCTTGCTAACTAAATCGCCTTAAATGTTATAATTTGCATATTTGTATTATCTCATCTCATCTCTCATCTCATTTTCCGTGCCGCTTATTCCTCATTAGGGTCGCGGGGGTTGCTGGAGCCTATCTCAGCTGTCTTCGGGCACGAGGCGGGGGACACCCTGAATTGGTTGCCAGCCAATCGCAGGGCACACAAAGACATACAACAGTCACTCTCACACCTAGGGACAATTTGGAGTGGTCAATCTGCCTGCCATGCATGTTTTTGGAGTGTGGGAGGAAACCGGAGGACCCGGAGAAAACCCACGCGGGTCCAGGGAGAACATGCAAACTCTACACAGGGAGGCCAGAACGGGACGCAAACCGGCGACCTCTGCACTGTGAAGCCGGTGTGCTAACCACTCGACTACCGGGCCGCCCTGTATTATCTCATGCATGTCTTAATTGCCCCCTCAAAGATAAAATAAATCAAGTTGTTTCTCAACTCTTCTTCAGCTCCCTTTTTCACTCTGCTCAGAGGATCGGCCTTCTGCCGGCTTAATGTGAGGGGCACCCTTCAGTATTCAAATGGGCCAGTGTCAGATTTGTAATAGCAATTTGTAAACTGCAAAAGTGAAGGAAATGAACTCTTTCATATTGTTTTGAATCATGGCATACAGTACTTATTTGCATAAAAAAACCCAAGACTTATTTTGTTTCTTGAAAATCTTTATTTGTTCGGTCTATTTCAAAACATGGACTGTATGTGTGCATAATCAGACAGCAAGGGGGGGTATAGAAACAGTGTCGCGATTGTTTTCATGACCGGCTTCTTTAAATACAGTATGTGATAGTGAAGTCAGAGAGGCCAGACTGAGATGGTTTGGACATGTTCAGAGGAGAGAGAGTGACTATATCGGGAGAAGGATGCTGAGTCTTGAACTGCCAGGCAGGATCCGAGAGGAAGACCGAAGAGGAGGTTTATGGATGTGGTCAAAGAGGACATGAAGGTAGCTGGTGTGTGAGAAGTGGATGCACAAAACCGGGATAGATGGAGGACATTGATTCGCTGTGGCGACCCCTGAGCGGAAAAGCCGAAAGGAAAAGAAGAAGATGTGATAGTGTCTGATCTGCTGTGAGTTGACCATTTTGACATGACCCGTTGAACAAACAGCAACCGGTCTCCTGTGCTTCTCATGTCTCCTGAATTTACAGAGTAGTAGCTGAAATGTGAGCGATTTTGTCAGACATGGTAAAGGGTGCTGGAGCATAAGTTTAGGAAATTACATTTCTGTAATTCCTAATACACAAGCCGGCACAAATGTTTATCCTCAAGAGGCAATCGTTGACAACCAAAGCAACAACCAGAGCAGATTTTTAATTGCCCACAAGCAGCTTTTCTCGCAGCACTTCACCACTGGAAGACATACTGTTCCCAACTCTCAGTTAGGTTAAAGATAATTAATGTTCTTCTACACATCATAAAGGTCACAAGATGAGATTCTGACTTCAATAATTTTCAATGTTCCCGTGCATAGCACAATGTCCCTACTCCAAATGATGGAAGCCATTGGAAAAGCAAAAGTGATTAACTCAACGGATGGACAGAATAAACTCTCCAGGGAATCCGAAATGAAAATGAATGAAACGACATTTCTTCAGTCGAATGAGCAAGAAATGTGTGTCTTCGTATCAGACCTGGGTTCTGTCTTGTATTTTGTGAGTTCCGCTAGACACTGTAAACAGCAACACAGCAGGTTTTCAACGGGATATCGAAGACAGTCTGTGAAGTTGAGCGCTGAATAATGCATTAATCACAAAAAACTGCACACATTTTTTGTCCAGTTCAAGTGGCACTTGAAGCCACTGCAGGCCAATGACAGGATTAAAATGGCCATGGTCAGTTAAAAAACAAACAGCCACATCCATCCATTATCTGCCACGTATCCAAGGTCAGGTCGCAGGGGCAGCAGTAGGGAAGCCCAAACATCCCTCTCCCCAGCCACTTCTTCCAGCTCCTCCAAGCGGATCATGAGGCAGTCCTAAACCAGCTGCGTGAGTCTCCCCAGCGTGTCCAGAGTCCTCCCCACTGTCTTCTGCCAGTGGGGCATGCCCAAAACACCTCACCAGGGTGTCCAGGAGGAATCCCAAAGTGGCACGACTCTGAGCCCGTCCCAGACCGAACGTTATCTCTAAGAGGAGCCTGGACACCTTCCAGAGAAAGCTCATTTTGGCCGCTTGGATCCGGGATCTCGTTCTTTCAGTCATGACCCATAACTTGTGACCATAGATGAGGGTTGGGATGTAGATCGGCAGGTAAATTGAGAGCTTTACGTTATGGCTAAGCTCCTTCTGCCCCATGACAGATTGGTACAAAGTCCGCATCACAGCAGACACCGTACCGATCCAACTGTCAATGACAAATTGGTCCCTCCTACCCTCATTCATGAATCCAGATACTTAAACTCCTCCATTTGGGGGAAGATCTCCTCCCCGACCGAGAGAGGGCACTCCATTCTTCTCTAACTGAGAACCATTATCTCAGATTTGGAGGTGCTGATTCTCACCCCAACCGCCCCAACAGTATCATATCACACATCCACATTTTGGACAAATTGTGGACCAGAAGACCTTTTCCGGGCAAACCAGAAAAATGAGCAGATTACATTAAATTAATATTATAAACATTTATTGTGTGGCAGGATCTGCCAGGGCATTAAATGTACTCCAAAGCTTCCCGGCGCCCATTCACCCATGTAAAATTCCATGACAACATGGGACAAAAGCAGTGACGTGCAGTCAGGGGAGGCAAGTGAGGCAGTGCCTCACCTGTCATCATGGAGATATCAAATAAAAAAATAAAATAAACAGTCATATTTATTTAGTGATTTGTACTTTAAAGTTCTTTTCCATTTAACTGCACCATTTCTGGATTTTTTTTCAAAATCGCTGAATTTTCACATTTACCGTTCAAATATGAAGTAGAGACGCGCGGTGAGGCAGAGGCCGGCTGAGCCTCACCATGGATTGTGCAATAACTGTGCTGGCTTGCTCTGCAGTGAGACCGCATTGCTGTCCCTCTGCATATCGCTATTAAAGTGTCCAGTCATTTCTTCGTGTTGCTTGGCCTTATTTTCAGAATGGATGATTACATATCTAAATTGAAAGAAATAGAGTGACTTTTAAAACTGAAGAAAGATAAGGAAGGCTTCTGCAAAGAAGTTATCGATGCCTTTCTTCAGAAGGAGCGGCGCATGGACTTTATTTATAAGTAAAGGTAACACGATAATCCCGTTTTTTTATTCTTTTTTTCTATGCTAAAGTTTACATAAAGAATGCTGACATGACATTTTAAACAAAACGCGTTAACTGTTGCCAATCAGATGGTGAATAAGCTACTCTGCAGAGTTCATGTTTGTAAATCTGACTGTGATGACGTCAGTGCCTCACCAACCATGAACCTCACCGCACGTCACTGGACAAAAGTGAGAGACTGCATCAGAATTTGATATACTCAGAGGGAACATCCCGGTTTCCGTGAAAAACTGTGTACCAAAATGGTAGACATCATTGATCCGCCCAGACTCAGCTGCCTTGTCCTCACGTGAAATATATCCATGGGTGACCATGAGAAAACTTGGGAAAACTTGAAAAGGAAAAGTAAAAAATGCTCATATCCCAAGGCAAACAGGACTTTACTGCTTTGCCCCCAACAACCAGGGCTGAGTTGAGGCAAGGATAAATCAATAAATAATAAATAAATAAATAAATAATATAAATAAATAAATGCTGTCCCTTGCTAACTAAATCGCCTTAAATGTTATAATTTGCATATTTGTATTATCTCATCTCATCTCTCATCTCATTTTCCGTGCCGCTTATTCCTCATTAGGGTCGCGGGGGTTGCTGGAGCCTATCTCAGCTGTCTTCGGGCACGAGGCGGGGGACACCCTGAATTGGTTGCCAGCCAATCGCAGGGCACACAAAGACATACAACAGTCACTCTCACACCTAGGGACAATTTGGAGTGGTCAATCTGCCTGCCATGCATGTTTTTGGAGTGTGGGAGGAAACCGGAGGACCCGGAGAAAACCCACGCGGGTCCAGGGAGAACATGCAAACTCTACACAGGGAGGCCAGAACGGGACGCAAACCGGCGACCTCTGCACTGTGAAGCCGGTGTGCTAACCACTCGACTACCGGGCCGCCCTGTATTATCTCATGCATGTCTTAATTGCCCCCTCAAAGATAAAATAAATCAAGTTGTTTCTCAACTCTTCTTCAGCTCCCTTTTTCACTCTGCTCAGAGGATCGGCCTTCTGCCGGCTTAATGTGAGGGGCACCCTTCAGTATTCAAATGGGCCAGTGTCAGATTTGTAATAGCAATTTGTAAACTGCAAAAGTGAAGGAAATGAACTCTTTCATATTGTTTTGAATCATGGCATACAGTACTTATTTGCATAAAAAAACCCAAGACTTATTTTGTTTCTTGAAAATCTTTATTTGTTCGGTCTATTTCAAAACATGGACTGTATGTGTGCATAATCAGACAGCAAGGGGGGGTATAGAAACAGTGTCGCGATTGTTTTCATGACCGGCTTCTTTAAATACAGTATGTGATAGTGAAGTCAGAGAGGCCAGACTGAGATGGTTTGGACATGTTCAGAGGAGAGAGAGTGACTATATCGGGAGAAGGATGCTGAGTCTTGAACTGCCAGGCAGGATCCGAGAGGAAGACCGAAGAGGAGGTTTATGGATGTGGTCAAAGAGGACATGAAGGTAGCTGGTGTGTGAGAAGTGGATGCACAAAACCGGGATAGATGGAGGACATTGATTCGCTGTGGCGACCCCTGAGCGGAAAAGCCGAAAGGAAAAGAAGAAGATGTGATAGTGTCTGATCTGCTGTGAGTTGACCATTTTGACATGACCCGTTGAACAAACAGCAACCGGTCTCCTGTGCTTCTCATGTCTCCTGAATTTACAGAGTAGTAGCTGAAATGTGAGCGATTTTGTCAGACATGGTAAAGGGTGCTGGAGCATAAGTTTAGGAAATTACATTTCTGTAATTCCTAATACACAAGCCGGCACAAATGTTTATCCTCAAGAGGCAATCGTTGACAACCAAAGCAACAACCAGAGCAGATTTTTAATTGCCCACAAGCAGCTTTTCTCGCAGCACTTCACCACTGGAAGACATACTGTTCCCAACTCTCAGTTAGGTTAAAGATAATTAATGTTCTTCTACACATCATAAAGGTCACAAGATGAGATTCTGACTTCAATAATTTTCAATGTTCCCGTGCATAGCACAATGTCCCTACTCCAAATGATGGAAGCCATTGGAAAAGCAAAAGTGATTAACTCAACGGATGGACAGAATAAACTCTCCAGGGAATCCGAAATGAAAATGAATGAAACGACATTTCTTCAGTCGAATGAGCAAGAAATGTGTGTCTTCGTATCAGACCTGGGTTCTGTCTTGTATTTTGTGAGTTCCGCTAGACACTGTAAACAGCAACACAGCAGGTTTTCAACGGGATATCGAAGACAGTCTGTGAAGTTGAGCGCTGAATAATGCATTAATCACAAAAAACTGCACACATTTTTTGTCCAGTTCAAGTGGCACTTGAAGCCACTGCAGGCCAATGACAGGATTAAAATGGCCATGGTCAGTTAAAAAACAAACAGCCACATCCATCCATTATCTGCCACGTATCCAAGGTCAGGTCGCAGGGGCAGCAGTAGGGAAGCCCAAACATCCCTCTCCCCAGCCACTTCTTCCAGCTCCTCCAAGCGGATCATGAGGCAGTCCTAAACCAGCTGCGTGAGTCTCCCCAGCGTGTCCAGAGTCCTCCCCACTGTCTTCTGCCAGTGGGGCATGCCCAAAACACCTCACCAGGGTGTCCAGGAGGAATCCCAAAGTGGCACGACTCTGAGCCCGTCCCAGACCGAACGTTATCTCTAAGAGGAGCCTGGACACCTTCCAGAGAAAGCTCATTTTGGCCGCTTGGATCCGGGATCTCGTTCTTTCAGTCATGACCCATAACTTGTGACCATAGATGAGGGTTGGGATGTAGATCGGCAGGTAAATTGAGAGCTTTACGTTATGGCTAAGCTCCTTCTGCCCCATGACAGATTGGTACAAAGTCCGCATCACAGCAGACACCGTACCGATCCAACTGTCAATGACAAATTGGTCCCTCCTACCCTCATTCATGAATCCAGATACTTAAACTCCTCCATTTGGGGGAAGATCTCCTCCCCGACCGAGAGAGGGCACTCCATTCTTCTCTAACTGAGAACCATTATCTCAGATTTGGAGGTGCTGATTCTCACCCCAACCGCCCCAACAGTATCATATCACACATCCACATTTTGGACAAATTGTGGACCAGAAGACCTTTTCCGGGCAAACCAGAAAAATGAGCAAAATAGTACTTCAATCTGGACCACACAAAAGCTAGGATTTGAGCCTCTGGATCCTTCACTGAAAGGATCTAATCTTTGAAATTTTATGGAGATGAAAACTTCTTTTAAATGCAAATCAAATGAGTCTGGTCAACTCGTGTACACCAGGGGTGCCAAACTTTTTTTCCCCCCCTGGGCCACTTCGTGTCACGATCTGGTTGGCGACCAACGGGTGGCGCTGTCGGCCCTGCCCTCATCAGAGGCAGTTTAAAGGACTCCCAGCACGACCATTTGGTGTCGGGTTATTGTACTGTGTATGTGTTTGCTGCACCCTGTCAGGTTTGTTTCATCTTGGCAGATTTTTACACATGATTTTCTTTGATAGTCCGTACTTTTCTGTTCAGATGACGTGGATGTTTTAGATTTTGTTCCTGCTGACTTTATTTTAATACAATTTGTCAAATACATCCGTCTGCTCCCTCCTGCCTGCTTTTTTTGGGATCCACAACCACCATCACCAGCTCGCAAACTGTGACACTTCGGAGTTATGGTTTGCCACGGATGGCCAGTGAAAAACCTCAGGTTTATTTATTACCTGTGACAATTTGACATTATGGGACAGATTTCAGCAAGAATCATGAAACCTGACTCTCGCCGGCCAAACACAATGGTATGGGGGGCAGAGGCCTTGACTTTCACACCTGTGATGTATACTATACTTGCATATCAAATCACAGGCGCCGGAAATTTCCCCAACTTTCAGTGTATATTTTCACCTGTAAGTATCTTGATATGTACTGAGACATGTACAAGATCACATTACGAACAAAGGTTTTCTGTTTCTGATGACAATCTAAAGCCACAACCTTGCAACTTAGTTGCATCATAGTTGCAAAACATTCCCTCACCAACTGGTTCCATCCCCCACTTTATTGAACTCATTTACTATCCAAACATCTAATCTTGAGGGTACACATAACGTTAGGTTATTTACCAAACCATGGCAATTGGATAGTAAAAGACCTTGATCACGACTTTGCACAGCTTACATTACAATGTCCTGCACACTACAAATTACACCATATGCTGACTCTTCGTGGTTGATTTATTGCCACCTCTTTCTTGGAATATTCATCTCATTCGTCATTTTGTCACGTTGGTTGATGAAACGAAATGTGATTGTAACTTTAAATAATAACAATCCTTGCGATGCTAAACGTGTTGTCTCTTTGCACATCCTTCAAAGTGATCTCGTTGTTTTTTGAAAGCAGAAAGACTGAAAAATTTGATTGTTCACCACATAAACGTGTGAGCTTGAACCTTGGACCTTTTAGGCCAATTTTCGACACATCACTTCTGAAACAAAAGGTGTCCCTGAGTACTGACACACACACACACACACACACACTTGAATGAGGTAAAGACATACCAACTTTCTTTTCTCATCTAGGTCGGCCATCTGTTGGAGAGCCCTTGTCAACTCAATGTCACCTGATGACATCATGATCCTGCCAACCTTTCCCCTCATCAAAAATTCACGTGTGCGCTCGTGCACACACATACACGCACAAAAAGTATTCACACTTGAATTCAACTTTTGCCTTTTGTCCCTGGAGTTACATTTACAGCCAAATCAACTTTCTTACCTTCATGTATCTTACTTGGGGTAAAATAAATGATTCTTATCCTTCGACAAAAGACATTGAAAATAGTCCACACCACGTACAACAAACACCATATGACAACACGGAAGACAAAAAGAAGTCTTTGAGATGGCTGTGAACTATGGCGCCATCTTGAAATGTATACACGGCAATGTTTGAGTAATGATGACCCACTATAATTGTACTGGGCAGCCTAGTTGCTTTCCTCGGTCGCTCCATTTCTAGTTTACTGGTTATTCGTGGACTTTTTCGCTTTGGATCACTTTTTTGTGGCGATATCACAAAAATACCAAAGTTCCCCCCAAAAAGCAAAATGGTGGCGGCGGCGATGATGATAATTATGGCCAGACTATATCCTAATTTACAAGGGGAAATTGGGGTAGAGGATGACCTTCAAAGCTACTTGAAAGGACTCTTCTCATACTTTCACATTTGCCTCATGGATGGATGAACTTAATTTACCACAAGGGAAATTATTGAAAAATAATTACATTTAGGGAAGTCACTCTGAATTAGAATTGTGCTTGCTAAATATTATAATCCCTACAAGAAGATACTGCATTGAATGACATGTCTATTAAGAAAATGGGCAGGGGATCATTTGAATGCAAGCAGAATAGAGGGAGCATGTTTCATCATTTTTAATGGAACATTCAATGGTCGGCGGGAAACTCAACTTGTCATGCCTAGAATGTGCCACTTCAGTAATGTGCATGGAATGTGCAAGGAAACCATCACAGATTTCAAGTTGCATGAAAGCAAATAAACAAAAACACAAATTAATTGCCAATTTGAAAATGTATTCTTGTTCTCAATCATGATCTTCTTTTGACTCAAACCTATTTTGAGGTGTACCTGCTCAGCTCATGGATGTCATAAAGCAGGGTCACACTTCAGAGGAATATTGGGCCCTCGTGTGTTCTACATACCTGGCAATAAAGATGATTCTGATTCTGAATACATTCGCTCATCTGTGGCGCTCTACTGTCATCGAGTGGCGAAACTATCAAAGTACACAAGCATCATTTTCATTTGTTGACTCATTCATTCATTTTAAAAGGTTCGTTTGGATTAGTGGTGCACTGTGTTTGGGGTCACTGAATGTGAATATTGTATAATTTTCTTGAAAATGTGTTGAGTTGATATTTCAGTTGGGCGTGACTTAAGAAACGTCTCGTTTAAGTATCACTGATGTGTGTCAAAAGGAAGATTCTGTGATATCGTTGGCATTTTTAGAATAAGTTAGGTTAGTCACTGTGGACTGAATTCTGGATCTCGATAAGAGATTATTTAGACCAGGTAGCCTGAAGAGGCCTCAAATCACAACAGTTGTGATGGCAAAAGTCAGGATCACATCTTCATTACCTCGTCTATGTTTCTTGATGCTGTGGATCAAAACTGATGGCAACTTAATGAGCCTAAGTACAGTGCATCTGGAAAGTCTCCAGAGCATTTTGCAGAAATCTTGATTGCAGAGCTCTCCTTTCCTGAGTTTGCATTTTCTCACCGTGCCTAGGCAAGTTTTCTCTGGGTACTCCGGTTGTTGGATTATTTTGATCGTTAGCCCTTGGTTCGATGATGACGTAATGTAAATGCGACATCATGTAAAGGAAGGCAGGAAATGACGTATAAGGAAGTCCAAAATGTAAACAAAGATAAGCGAGCGATGTTTAGAGATGTTTGTATGGCGAATTACACCAACACCGGTTTACTCCCATGTTCCAAAAACATGCATGGCAGATTAATGGAACATTCAAAATTGTCCCTCGTTGAGATTGTGAATTTGGATAGTTGTTTGTCTACGAGCCTTGCTATTGGCTGGCAACCAGTTCTGAGTTGGGATGGGGTCCAGCACACCTACGACCCTAGTGAGCATTAGCGGCTCGGCTAATGGGTTGGATGGACTGCAAATCGGATGGAGAACGAGCTCAGTCTTGAGTTTTGTGACAAAGGTTGTGAATATTTACATAGATGTAATTTCACAGCTGCACTTATATTGTAAATATACTTTGAAAAATGACAAAGCTATCACGATACAAAATGTGGAAAAATGAAACTGCAAATATGTTTGAGCTGCGCTCTACATCATACCCATTTGAATTGCCAGTGGATCTGAGATGTAAATTATGTTAATATTTTTTTCCAGAATTAAATATCCACAATCTTCACTCATAAATTGATCACACCCTAAGCAAGGTGTCATCCATCAGACATCATTAACATCACGTCTGATGACATCGTCACGTAACTATGAAACCAAAGTCAATTAAAGGATCGACATCACTTATGGACTTCGTTTCAAACATGCATGCTTCCACACATGCACATTCTTTGGTGAAGAAAGATGGGAACAGGATAACTCCTGTAAATAAATGAAAATGACAAATACAAATTCAAAATGTCCCAAAAAAACACAAATACTTTGAAACTTAAAGGTAGACAATTTGATACATCCAATTTTAAAATGACACGAAACAATTCAAATGTCAAAATAATCATAAAAGGCAGAGGAACATTTTGGTGAGGAATGTTCTTAACGTGCACCTGTGCTCATTCTTATTTCAGAAATCCTTCCACAAAAGTACAAGACAATCAAAGTCTTGGGAAAAGGCAGTTATGGAGTTGTCCTCAAGTGTGTGGATCGAGAATCAAAAAAAAGCATGGCCATAAAGATTGCCAGGCCAGGGAGGAACATCCGTCGTGAGGTGTGTCGCTGTGTTCGCTTGTATTGTCAGTGAGTATTGAAAAGTTGGGCAATTCTAATGTTTGATTGGCATTGGAAAATAGTCTCAGTATCATCTTAGTTTGCCTTGAAGGGGTCCTTAAAAACTGACAGTGCCCCCACTTATTCTGCTGAAAAGGGGGATTTAGAGAAAGTCACATATTTTTCACTTGAAAGACAATGAGAGAGTAGAAGATTTTGGTGAGAAACTGGAAGACAGTAGGATGAAGGTCTTGTAATAAAAATGTGGTAACATTCACTATCTGTATCAGTATATCCAGTTCACAATGCTGGAGCAGATAGGGGGAGGGTCAGGATTCTTATCTCACTCAGCATATTATTTATTTATGATCTGTTTCTTTATTTACTTATTTATTTGTTTATTTATTTACTCATTTATTAGTTTATTTATTTACTCATTTATTTGTTTATTTATTTTATTTATTTATTTCGTTTATTTGTCATTGTGCTTGGGTTGTTTGCGCCTGCCCAAAGGTTCTATCTGGGTTTGAATCCTGACTCGGGCCTTCCTGTGTGGAATTTGCATGAGCTTCCTGTGGTTGTGTAGGCTTTTTCCAGCTTCCTCCAATATTTCCAAAAAACTGCATCTTTCGTTAATTGAAGTTTGACAAAAAGATTCCCGATGTCTGCTGTACAACTGCTTTCATGTTCTCCTATCGTCGCTACTATTTAATCGGGCTGCCCATGGGCTGATGTACATTAAACTTCAAACTTTTCAGGCCTCCATACTACAGTTGTTGATGGACATTAGACTTGATCGAGACAACATTGTTAAGTACTACGCTGGCTCCTCTAGTGCCAACTATCTGGTCTTCGAAATGTTGGATATCAGCCTGTCTCAATATTATCAGGCAAATGGGCGAATTCATCTCAAGGACATCAGACCCATCATTCAGCAAGTGAGGGTCAACACAAATCATTCATCATTGAATATGTTGTTTTTTGGCTTCTCGACACAAATATGCTTGATACTGTTCATGGTGCAATCCAGCTCGCCACGGCGTTTGATGCACTGAAAGCCGTGGGAGTGATCCACGGTGATGTTAAACCGGACAACATCATGCTGGTGGATCAGGTCAAGCAGCCGTTCACAGTGAAGCTGATTGACTTCAGTGTGGCACTAGGTCGACATGAAGCCAAGAAGGTTATCATGAGACAGGTTGCTTATTTCAGGTTGGTTTTCCAGCAATGGTTGTTTCCATTTTCATTTTCTTTGTGCCTTGTTTAATTAGTTCTTGAAACTTTTTTTTCTATCAAAAGAGCTCCCGAAATCATCCTTGGACTCCCTTATGCAGAGCCCATCGACATCTGGTCATTGGGTGTTGTAATAGTGAAGATGGTACTTGGTATTTTCCCCTTCATTGGAAATACAGACTATGACTTAGTAAGTTTGCTATACAGATGCTCCCCACCTTACGAATGAGATACGCTCCGAGCAGTTGTTAGTAAGGTGAATTTGATCATAAGTTGCTTCAGTGCTATATTTTGTATGAAACACAGACAGTCTTAACAGTCGTAAAATAAATTCACACCTACTGTAGTACGACGACATATATCCTTGGGTCTTTAGTAAGCGATTACTGAAGCCGCTAGCACGTAATTACCGAATTATGTGGCGTTACTTTTTTTTTCAAATGGCTTGCAAAAAACAAAGTAACCGAAACAAACAACACTGCAAACAAAACAGAACAAAATCAATCAAAAACACTGGCTTTGAATAGCTTGTGGAGCTTCTAGAAGTGAATCAGAGGTGTGTCTCAACAAATCTTGTGCCATTATTTATTGTAATGTAATTGTAGTTTACTTGTTTTTATTTTATATACTATAACTGTTATTTTTAGATTATGTTATGCCTGCTAATGATATTGGTGTTATTCGTCTAGCTGGAATGCATGATTGGTGTCCTTGGGCTACCACCAGACAATGTTCTAAAAGCTGGAAGGGAAACAAGGCAGTTTTTCAACAAGAGTGCTTTGGGTCAGTGGAATTTCAAGGTAAAATGAGACATTGATTGATACTGTAAGAACCATTTAAATCTCTTTACTTGTGATTCCTGGAATTGATACCGTTGTGAAATATAGAGTAGGTTTGAAAATCATTGTATTTTATTCATTAATGCAGTTGCCACGCTTTACCTTGAAAAATAGTTTGTTATCATTTATTATCTCTCTGCTATTTCTTAGACACGTGAAGAATATTCAGTTGAGTCAGGCGGCACAGTGAATTTCAAGAAATACTCTCTGGAAGAAATGATCAAGGTTGGTCACTATCAAAGTAATGTTTCCCAAACTGAATTATGAGTTCTGTAAGTCTAACAGTTTGAACGTTTATCGACTTCCTAGATGTTTCCAGAGAGAGACAATGAGGTTGACAGCTTTTTTGAGCTATTAAAAGCAATGTTCAAGTGGGATCAGACAGAGAGAATTACACCTGGCAAAATCCTCAAGCATCCATTCATCACCAGAAGCTACATCTTCAACAGCTCCCACCTCTGCTTTTCTCGACAACTTCATCGGGCCCTGCATGCGGTCAACAACCAGACCGCTATGAAATGCAACAAACCGGGTTGCAGAGGTGTTGCTGGATCAACACCATACCCATCTAGAAGGAAAAAACATCCTCCAAAGACGAGGGGTATGCACTGTATCAAACGTTTAGCCTGCTGGATGAAGAAAAGCATTTTATTGTTACTGCTTGAAGGTGCGTGTTCAGTCAAGATCCAGTAGGTCGCAAAGTCCGGACATTCTTCCTTTGGTTGTTGAAGTGGACTCAAAACATGCCGATAACTACAAAAATATGCCTAAAATGTTGATGTAGACATACAACCAGATTTTAGTTTTTTTACCTCGACTCGGTCACAAATTAATTTGTGTCTTTTGCAATCGATTGTCTGTTGTCCTTATTGTTTGCTCAAATGATGCAACATTTTTGTCACGGGTGTGGCCCTTTTTTACCAATTCTCTGAATTCCCTTAATTGATGATGGGGAAAGTCAATTTTATCAAGTTGTAAATATATTGCAGTAGAATGGGAGAATCTCTCTGACTGTTCCGAACAAATATTTCCATGCCAGTGTCGTATAAAGCAAAAGAAGAGACATACAGAACCGCGGCTGACGTCTGCATGGATGCAGCTCATCTTCCCACAGCTGATGTCATGTTGTTTAGACCACAGACTATATGAGCCTGGTGGTGACTTAAGCCAAGTAAGCCACTTCACTTTGCTTCAATTGCATAAAAATCCATCAATTGCACACAACTGACCAAATTCTGAATAATCATTTCAATTACATGCATGAAGTATTTTGAAAATTGCCACTGCTACCAGAATATACTGTTGACCTCATCCTGGACCAAGTTCTTTGAAGAAGGAATCATCTTCAAATGTAGTGGACTTGATTTTACAGAGTGAGACTTTTGCAGTGTCAGTGAGTGAAAGAAACGATCATCTTTATCTTTTCATAAAGATGACAGACCGTTTTTCTTTTAAATGGTAGGAATAAAATTGTATGTTTTCATATGAAGAGACTGATTTTTAACTTTTTGTCTTTCACACATTTCTTTCTTTCTTGATAAAACTTGCAAAAAAATCTAGCATATTCCAAGAACAATGGGCATGAAAATAAGGGGATTTATTGCTGAATGTTAAAATGAATATACAGTTTTTTTTCTGTTAACCAAGTGAAAAAAAGAAAGAACCTGTTTGCTGACTGCTTAATCCATGCACCCAACTACCATAACCACTAGGACATGCGGGGGGAGGAGAAGAAAAATTGTTTTGAAAAAAATATGATAGAGCCCAACTGCGTAACATAGACAGATATGAAACAGCGTTGGGTGTGTTTGTGTGTGTCCTTCTATTTGTCAGTGTTCATGCACAGTGCTGAGTGAAAAGTGTGTAAGTCAATTTGGAGAGGTAAAGGGCGAGGAGAATGAGGGTGGGAGTTACCAATTCAACAAGCTCTAAAAGCACACTACCCTCACTTGCAGTTACAGTATTTCAACGTTGCAAATCCCAGATTGATAAATGATAAGAAAACTAGGCACACCTCACAGCCGTTAAGCCCAATAATGTGTGTGTGTGTCTCTCTCTCCACACACATCATTCTAATATGATGATAGTCCATGAATTGAAGGGATTCCTCTTTATCAGAGTGTGAAGATGTAATTTTAATGTAATTTGACACAATTGGAGGGCTGACAAGACCAATGCACTGTAGTTATCAGAAATGTTTCTGTGCTGTGATTAGACTGACAGTAGTGTGCAGAAGATGGGGCCTTGATTCACCAAATACTTCTGAAGGTCTCCAAAGTTCTAAAGACATACATGAATGTGTAGGAATGGTGGAAGGGACAGGTGGAATCACATGGACAATGCAGTATTCAGTCAATATGATCAAGAGACACAGATTTTACCAAGAAAAGTATTGGAAAATGTATCAGAGATGTGGTAGTTACCGTTACACCAGTGATCGGCTTGGAGCTTAATGACAAGTACAGCCAGCCGTAACATGAATAAATTTCTTTGCCATGAGAGCAGCGAAATGTGATGACTTTTCAGTTTCACCAACATTCCAGAAGCGCAAACATAAATAAAGCCAGAGTGAGTAATAATGTGTGCTCCTCCTGTTTCAGAAGTGAACAGAAGTAGTCTCATGAGCAACATGCGTGGCCACTTTCACACAGTGACAGTGTCTTGATATTAAAAAACAAAGCATCTTCCATAGTCATCCTACACATTCTAAACTGCAGCCCTGACCTGAACGCATCAAAATTGGTCAATGAGAGATGGGGGGGGGGGTGATTCTGGCCCGCGAACTGAGAGGGTGACTTGACGAGCTCTCTCCTCTCAAGTCCTTTGACTGTGATGGGATGGGGAAGTCCTGAGACACAGTGCGGCTCTAAGCTGCTGGCATAGGAAAAATGTGGGCTTGGCTAGTCCACAGGAGCCCAGAATCAGGCTGCATTTCAACTGGTGGGTTTCGGTGGGCGGCTTCCTGCCTGCTCACGAGGGGAGGGTCAGTGCAATGGAGCTTCTGGCAGCGCGAGGATCGGTGAAAGGAACATACTTGTAAAACAAGACATCACCCATATGAGGCTTGATGAGCTGCACGCATACTGTACACACATACTCAAAGCCAATCAGTGATATTGCAGCACCCTGATCACATCCATGAGAACGTGATGCCGTATTCCCGTTCACGGTTCCACTTCTCGCAGGAAGAAACAAATCAGGAAGTGGGCAGAGATGTAAATGAATGATGCGTGTTCATCCAAAGTGACAAAACTACCAAGCACACGAAATGCGTCAGTGACCCATGCCTGTGAAACAAGCGCATTACGTGAATCAAAACTATGTAAACAGACACCTTGGACACAGAAGGACTCAATATTGCACAATGACATAATCAGATCACAGTTCAAAAAGAGGAGGATCCCAAGTCAGAAAACAAATAAATAAATAAATAAATAAATAAATAAATAAAGCAAAGGAAGGAAGAGGGTCGCTCTATATAAAAATGAGAAGTATTCATAAGAAAGGCTACAAAACTCAATGGGACCTCCGACTTTAGCGTACAGCAAAAGGCACCACAATATAATTCTATGTAACTTCTGAAAAAATTGGCACGTAATTCTCATCGCGCATACTGCTGTAAATCAAAAAACTTTACATATAAATATCCCCCTCCCCCGTTATAAAAAAAGTCTTTGCTGTTAGCTAGTAGACAATTTTTGCTGAAATGAAAATAAATATTTCATTTGTTTACAATATCTGTCTGTTATACAAAATAAAAAATATTTCTCCTTGGAGGTCTCTAGTCCAGAAGAGGAAGAGGTGTGTGCGAGGTGGACCAGTGTGTGAGCGGGGCGAAGGCAGGGCCGCATGGGTGGGCAAGGAGGATGATGGGACGGTAGTCTTAAAGGGGCATGTTGTCCGACTTGAAGCGATGCGACTGTGAGCCGCGACTCTGCACGTTGCTTCGATTCCCCGGCCGACTCAGCCCGCGGTGAGTCCGTGTGTCGGCACCTGACGATGAATGGAAACCTGGCACGTTTAAAGGCAGGTCCATGTTCATGTTCTGCATACTGAGGAAAGGCGTGCGCTCCCCTTGAGCTTCGTCCTCGTCTTCCTCGTCTTCCTCCTCTTCCTCTGATTGGCTGAAGCTTTGTGACCTGTAGTCCTGTAAACCCGCTGACCTCTGAGATACGAGTCCATTGAGGCGGTTGCGTCGCGGGCGCCGTCGACTTCGGATGGGTTCCCTTGAAGAGGCATACTCCTGCGTGGTCTCATAGGCCTCTTCATCGGCGAGACGGTAGGGGCTGGATGGGAGACTTCCTGTGCTCTCTGTCAGGTAGGGCCGACGCGGTCGTCGAGGCTGCCTGTACAAACTGCCATCCTGGAACATAAAAAACAGATTATTGATACACCAATATTTTACATTTCTTGGCAGCACTGACAAGGTATCAATTTCTCTTTCCGTGACCTATTTCCATGCACTTGACAGACATGACTAACAATGACAAATTATACAATTTTTGTCAATTTTAACTATTGATAATAATAATAATAATAATAACAATACAGTAAAGTCTCATTATATCGATATCGGTTATATCGATAGTACCGCTTATTACGATACTACAGTAAAGTCTCGTTATATCGATATTCAAGGGAGTCCGAAAAAATATCGATATAACCGGGACTATCGATATATCCGACCCTGTTTGCATGTAATTTTCTCCGTGCGTGCATAGAAATAGTATCGATATAACCGGGACTATCGATATATCCAATATCGATATAACGAGACTTTACTGTATTTCTATGAACGCAAGGAGAAAATTACATGCGCACAGGATCGGATATATCGATAATCCGGTTATATCGATATTTTTTCGGACTCCCAAGAATATCAATATAACGAGACTTTAATAACTGTAATAATAATAATATAGACTGTAATAATAATAATTATTGCAAATGAGAGTGAACTTTCGGTAGTGATGGCCTACCAGTTTGATGCAAATTTCTGAAATAAATAAAAAGCTAATGTCACCTTTAATAGTGTTACTAGTATTAATAATTAACTCATTCGCTGCCTTTGTCAAATTATTTGAGAACTGAAAAGCATAACCTGGAGCACCATTTCTGAATTTGTTCAGGTTTTTTTTTTCTTGGGGGGTGCCCTGGTCAGACCTCTGGCAATATTTTCCCTCCCACGAGGGGGCATCATTTGCCTTTTGTACAGCCAACCCCCATTTCCAATGCAGATAACTGCCAAGTAAGCTCAAAAATCTTTTTTTTCTGATGTAGGAAGAGAGTCTAATGTTTCTTATGCTGCGTTGAATGTAGTCCAAAAACTAATGTTCTGTGGGTCCTGCAATTTGAGTGAAAATGACAAAACCCTGGAACTCGTGTGGACACATATTTGTACATCATCTCTCAATGAATGCATTTATTAAATGTGAAGACACTGATCGTTTCAATAATTTCTAGGCCAAATCATTTTCCACAATGAGACGGTAACAATCTGATAGGTGACACTGACAGAACCAACTCGCATCTTTAAACATCACAACTCCCTGCCCTTTTGACCCCATAACATCCATGGTATCATTTTAACCACTTTTCCTGTCATGACATTTATTTTCTACATGAATACAAAATAGAGCAAATGAAGCATGATGATGCTTCAGCCTATGAGCGAACTAATTGGATAGAAAGCCTCATTGCTTCACGATGAATCAGTTTACCATCACTATTATTTTGCATGATGGTAGAGGACCCAAAAAGCAGGCAATTCGGAAAGGCAGGGTGGACTGAACAAAACATATACAGTAAAGTCTCGTTATATCGATATTCAAGGGAGTCCGAAAAAATATCGATATAACCGGGACTATTGATATATCCGACCCTGTTTGCATGTAATTTTCTCCGTGCGTGCATAGAAATAGTATCGATATAACCGGGACTATCGATATATCCGATATCGATATAACGAGACTTTACTGTATATAAAAAAATAATAATCATTGCAGGTGTACAATGAGAAAACTAACTCAACACAATGGGTTAAGCACGCTGATTGGTTAAACACAAGGGACACAGATAATGAGAACAGGTGGAGATAAAAAAAAAGGCATATGGGGGAAGAAAACTGAATGGAACCGAAACAACAACACAACCGAGTGTTCAGCAAAACATGAAAGAAAAAAAAATGCTGATCTGGGGAACTGTTTTTTTCCCCGCTATACTAACTCCAGTGGGTGGAGAGAAGGGTCATCTAGGATCCTGAAAAGCTGGTGTACCTACATCAGGGCATCGTAGCAGTGGCTGGTCGTCATCTCTGCGGTAGACTGCGGCAGCAGGTAGAAGGGAGAGGGCATGGCTTGTGTTGGGTGATGTGATGTGGAAGGTAGGAACTTGCGGCGGCAGCGGTGGGTAGTGAAACTCCACCGGAGATAAGCGAGCTGGTGTGGTCAGCGCAGACACATACCTGCATAGGGTTAGACAGTTAGTACATCATTTGCACTCATTAACCAAATTCGCTTTTTTTCACTTTAACTTCAAATGTGTCAGAAAAAAATAGAGTGGTATACATTTTCCCCACTCAATTTATATGTTGGAAAAAATTCAGTGGGGCCTCGGTTTACGAACACCTTGCCTTGCAAAATTTTCAGTTTATGAACATTTGTGAAAATTAAACCTTGGATTAAGCACTACTTTTCGGAATACACACGGAGTGCCGCCCCACCACGGCTGGCGGAGTAATCTTCGGTGGAAAAACACCAAAGCACACGACCGAACAGCGCCCCAGCCGGCCTACCTTTCCACACCCCCTTTCTATGAGTGCACACATCGATACTTTTGCTGTTATGGGACCGAAAAAAGACCCCGGCACAGGCTCGTGTTCAGCTGAAGAAGACACAAACCACAATTACAGTCGAGGAGAAGGAGATCATTGAGAAACACGAACGAGGTCTGCGTTTGTCTGATTTAGCGGCCCGGTACCGAAATGCTAAGTCCACCAATGCTACCATCCTTCGCAACAAAGGCTTTATTTACTCGATGCTTTCACGTGACTAGTGACACCGAACTTGTCACGTGCGAGTTGACAGCTGGGGCGGGGCCGCCGCTCCCGACCTCCCCTAATCACTGACACTGGGACATTTAAACGAGTCGCTGTCAGCAGTGACGGATGATTACGACGCCTCGCGCCTCGCCAGTGTCTTGGACTTGCAGGCACAAGAGTTTGCTTCGCCTGAGGTGATTGTTAGCCGCGATCGCGTCATTTTGTTGCTTTCCAGAATCGCGAGCTTTTGCACCCTCGTGTGCCATTTTATTTTGCATTTATAGGCTGGACGGATCGCCCCCGCCCGCCTACTACCCCTTTTTTTAATATGATCTCTGCCAGCACCTACGGGACTCAGATGACATCGAGGAGCTTGTTGCTGACCATAATGGGGTCCTCAACACAGAGGATTTGATTTGCCTTCAAGAGGACAACCAGAAGCAAGCCATTCCGGAGTTGTCATCAGAGGGCGAGGAGGATGAGATGGCTGCAGCATCAAGTGAGAGCATTCAAGGCAATGCTAGCTAAGTGGAATGATGTGCAGGCTTTTATTGAACAGTTCCATCCAGAAAACACTGTGGCTATGAGGATCATCAACATGATGAATGATAATGTGATGCCTCAGTTTCGTAAGACCTTACAAGTCAGAAAGCAACAGGTGTCAATTAAGAGCCATCAACGACCACCACAAATGTAAATAAAGTGACTTTATTATACAGTGCAGTGTATTTCTTTCATTGCAATACAATAGAACATTTATCATACATAGAATAAGATATGTTGTGTGTAGTTTTAAGGCTTATTTAGTTGAAAATTATATTTTATGGGAACGGATTACTCTCATTTTAATGGTTTTCCATGCGAAATTATTTTTTGGGATACACACTTTTCGCCTTACACACTCTGTCTGGGAACCAATTAAGTTTGTAAGCCAAGGCCCCACTGTACTCTGTTCAGATAGTGAAATCGAAATTCGGATACAAAAACAATTGTCAAAAAGAAAAACTCATGTGAAAGTACTGAGGCGATTTGTGTATTTACTTTAATTCAAACCAAAAACACAATCAACATCTGAAGGGCCAGGATAAAGTTATTTCAAAATTTATTTTCGCTGGCTACCTAGCATGCTATCTATTTGCTATCTCGCTAGCTATCTATCGATTAGCTATCTCGACAGCTCTGGCTTGTTCTGTAGCCACAAGGGGACACAAGCCAGTGTCTTCTTGTGCCGGTCCCAAGCCCGGATAAATACAGACGGTTATGTCAGGACGGGCATCCAATGTGAAAGCTTAGCCAAAACAAACATGCAAATGAAACCTCAGAAGATGGAGGACACTGATTCGTTGTGGCGACCACTGAAGGGAAAAGCCGAAAGGAATAGAAAGGAAGAAAGTATTTGTTTTCCAACGTCAAACGTCAAAGGGTTTAAGAAACATTGATGATATTTTCTTTAACTATCTGATCTGTTCACGGGGCTGGTGTTAAGATGTGAACATCTTGAATAAATCAATAATCAAATGGTCAGCTCCTCTTGCAGAATGAAGGAATCCGTACACATTTTCGGCCACTTGATGTCGCCCAAAACTAAACAGAGATTGTGTAACAGTAACAGATGAGACAACGAGGCAAAAATTTCAAGAGACAGCAGGTCTACAGACGCTGGCGTTTCATCTTCTAAGGCGCCTCGTATTATTTTGGGGTGTTCGATTTTATGATGATGATTGTTGAATTTTAACAATAATAATCATCATCATCATCATCATCATCATCATCATCAATATACATTTTATTTATAAGCGCCTTTCAAAACTCTCAAGGACACTTTACAGTCACAGGATATTTTTTCTGCGGTTGAGCAGCGACAGCCACACGCGCCAGCGTTCAATCAACCCCAGAACAAAATGCAATAGTCACTTATTCGATCATGTTACTGTTACTGATGATGAATTTGGAATTGACATTCTTTCTGCTGAAGTAAAGTTCATTCCCACGACTATGAATTGTTGATGTCCATATGATTAAATGTACCGTGTAACAGCAAAGCAGTGAAATTGATGAAAATATTTCAGGCCGTGTTACTGAATGTACACAAAAAAAAGAGATTCTGCTACCTGTCACTGTGAGGCGAATCCCTTAACGAGTCGTAGGAATCTCCATATTGCATTCCTGGACTGGAGACACCTGTACAACTCCAATGGGCTCTCCTTGCCATGCAAGCTGGACTACTGCATTTACTGGTTCCAACAGAGCTGGACAGGCCACCAGATTGGCAGTCTGAATTCATGCTGTCTGTTCGCTCTATGCTCCACGTCTGCTCTTCATGTCTGCAAATGTTAAGGACAGAAATGGTTTTAAAGGTAACCGTGGGACTGGCAAAGCAAAAGGACGGAGAGAAATTTTAGGGAACTCCTGAAACATATACTAGTGCAGCGTGTTCTACCGGAAACAAATTCCTTGTGTGTTCTACATACTTGGCAATAAAGATGATTCTGATTCTGATATTCACTCAAGACATTTTCACGGAATTTACTCTTACGTATCATTTTACTTTGGTTTCAATTGTCCTTGAGAATATTTTTTTATCACCAGCCATTACGGTTGAGGACTTTCTGAGGTTAACAGTAGCCCATTTTTTTTCTGCTGATTTTTTCAACCTCTCTCTCAATGTCCCTGTTCACTTTTCACACGGATTGTACTCATGCCTGTAGTGTGAAATATTGTTATTTGTATAGCCATTGTTGGTTTGTGCAAAGTAGTTCACAGTTCAATTCACAAACTCTGAAATGAACAACTTAAATTCAGAGTTCGTGAATCAAAAAAAAAAAAACTATCTGTAAGTTCAGCTTTCGAAAACAGACCTGTTCATTGTTCTCCGCCACCTTTTTTTTATTTGATTGTATTTTAAACAAAATGTTGCTTGCTATAAATATCTGAATCACAGACTAATGTGAATTATATTTTGTCCATGAATTCTTGTTAATTAATTTCAAATTGTCTTTCAGCTTCCTTTCATTGCTTTTCCCCTGTTGTGCAGCTTCCAGGTGTTGTTTTCTTATTTAAGCATTTAATCAATAACATTTCAGCCATCATTTGTTACCAGGGTCAGAAATCTACATGGACGCCTTCACAATCAGTTCTGCAGGCCCTGGAGCATTAAATGCGGTGTCGATGACTCTGTTGCTTTGACCAAACAGGTTTTTAGTTGGTGACGCGCAAGGCCTGCTCGCAGAGTTTTCACAAATTATGATTGGCTAGTCACCAGTCAATCATAGTATCACTAGCCGCTAGTGAAGTGACAAGAGCATACTGGCCAGAGCTGGCCACTGTATCTGAAGCGAGCTGTATAAGCAAATATATTTTTATGTTTATTTAATAGCGGGTTTGTCAGCCCACAATGGCTGATGGAGAACAAATTAATTTGGTTGCATATATGCTGTTAAAACCATTTTAAGGACAGTCTTTTAAAGAATAGATGGACATCGTTAAATAAGGTTGGACAGCTTCGAAGCTAGCAAAAATAGCAACAAATATTGCAAGTTTATGAGGTTAACATGAATTTTATGAGGTTATCATGAATGTGTGTCCGTTCGTGTGTGCGTGTGTGTGTGTGTGTGTGTGTGTGTGTGTGTGTGTGTGTGTGTGTGTGTGTGTGTGTGTGTGTGTGTGTGTGTGTGTGTGTGTGTGTGTGTGTAAGAGCTACCTGGATGCATGTGAGGCAGTGGTCGAATGATGTGAGCGGGTAGACATTCTGCTGCCTGCGTAGTTGCCAGCACCTTCTGCGCCGTGGCTGATGACACACTCTGTGGTCGGGACACTCTTGGAGATGTACTGTAAAACATGTACACACACTTTTTACTCAGCAAAATGGATGAAAAATGTTTGGAGGCTGATGAGGTGTTGTCCTAGTCATTCAATGTATTTATTTTTAATCAGAGTACAGTGAGACCTTGGCTTACGAACTTAATTGGTTCCCAGACAAAGTGCGTAAGGCAAAAAGTGTGTATCCCAATTTTTTTTTCCCATAGGAAACCATTAAAATGAGAATAATCCATTCCCAGGTCTCCATAAAATATAATTTTCAACTAAATAAGCCTTAAAACTACACACAACATACCTTATTTTATGTATAATAAATGTATGTATGTATAATAAAGTCACTTTATTTACATTTTTGATGGTTGTTGATGGCTCTTAATTGACACCTGTTGCTTTCTGACTTGTAAGATTTTATGAAACTGAGGCATCACATTATCATTCATCGTGTTGATGATTCTCATAGCCTTTTCTGGATGGAACTGTTCAATAAAAGCCTGCACATCAACTCCTGAATGGCCTGCTTCTGCTTGTCCTCTTGAAGGCAAATCAAATCCTCTGTGTTGAGGACGTCATTATCGTCAGTAAAAAGCTCCTCGATGTCATCTGAGTCCCGTAGGTGCTGGCAGAGATCATATTACAACAAAAGGTGCGAGTCCGATGATTCCACGGACGCAGAATAAAACCCGACAAAAGAAGGCGGGCGGGGCAATCCGTCCAGCACATTCGCGATCCTGGAAAGCACCAAACTTACGCGATCGCGGCTAACAATCACCTCTGGCAAAGCGAACTCTTGGACCTGCCAGCACAAGACACAGCGAGGAGCGAGGCGTCGTAATCATGTCACTGGTGAGGTGACAGCGACTCGTTGAAATGAAATGAAATTGAAGTGTCTTCTTCGGATGGCGGAGGTCGCGAGCGGCGGCCCCGCCCCAGCTGTCAACTCGCACGTGACAATTTCGGTATCATTAGTCACGTGAAAGCATCGACTAAATAACGCCTTTGTATGGAGCTTTTAGGTGAAGGATGGTAGCAATGGTGGACGGTACCGGGCTCTTTATTTGTAGAATGGTTGTCGAAAGTTACTCTCAGGGAAGTGACACACAGCGTGAGAGATGTGTCAGGCTGAGATTCACATGACAGCCGCGGTGTACACATGTGACGCAACAAACCTCGTTCGTGTTTCTCAATGATCTCCTTCTTCCATCTTGCATTCATTTCCTAATAGTAAAATTATCTGCAAAAAGCTCCTCGGAGGCGATCGACGTGTGAATTCAGAGAGAGGGGGTGTGGAAAGGTGAGCCGGCTGGAGCGCTGTTCGGTCGTGTGCTTCCGCCGAAGATCCAAAGATCACTCCGCCAGATCCGAAGATCACTCCGCCAGCCGTGGTGGGTGTGTATCGCGAAAAGTAGTGCGAATTCCAAGGTTTAATTTTCATAAATTTGACGTTCGTAAACCGAAAATTTCGTAGTATAAGGTGTTCGTAAGCCGAGGTCTCACTGTACTTGAACAAATAAAAAGTGCATTAGATGAATAAGACCAATGCTTCATGGTGGATCCATTTCAAGGAGACAGTTGACAACTGTTCCTGGACAGCCCTTGGGGCGTTTGTGCTTTTGCTCCTGAAATGGGGAGCATTTTTTTACAGCACCGCTATATTCATTCAGCGACAATTCCGGTGAAAAAGTTGATTTCAACCTTAAACCTTAGGACAACCTGGAGAATATGGTTAAACCAAACAAATGTGTGAATGGGCTCTTCACTCATTTTTTTCAAAGTAAAAGAAATGGAATACTGTAATCCTAATCCCTGCGCCATTGTCTTGCAAGGGTTGCGACGAACAAACTGGTCAAAGCCACAAGACAGGGATATACGTGTCCATTGGTCGAGAATGTCTATTTGTTCATTCTGACATCAGAATTACCTGTACCCGTCTCTGCTGTGTGTTTCTACAGTTTCGACTCACATCAACCATGGGAATTTCTTCGGGACCAGGCCCGGGGTGATTGGGCCCATTGGCCAGCATGCGGTTGGGTTGCTCCATACATTGATTCTGGTTCTGATGGAGGTGATGTTGCATCTTCTTCCTGTGCTTCCTGTTAAATACATTATCGGGGAAAAGATAACTGATTTGGCGAAGGGGTTCATGTCAATTCAATATCAAGTAACCATATTCTTGTCTTTGTGACAAATGAGTATGACACACTTTTTTGTTTTCAGAGTGGGTGATGATGACAAGTGTGTTGAAAAGTGTGCATTATTTTGTGTACTATATTAAAGGACATACTTGGTTTTGCAGTAGGCCACCGCGCAAACTATGCCAACCACCAACAAGGCCACACAGATCCCTGTGATGGTCAGCATCCGCCTTTGGTAGAGCTCCTCGGCCTCTGTGACAGAAACCGCACACGTGCAAATACAAACATTCATATACGCACAAGACACACATTTATGCATTGTAGACAAAAGCACAGTACAGGAGCACAAATCATGCACAACACGCATCCAAACAATAACACACACACACACACACACACACATACACACGCATGCATGTTATCACATAATGCGCGACAACGTCTGATAGTTTGTTTATGAAAATAAATTGCTGTTCTGTAAACATTTACATTTCGAATATGCAATGTATTTTCTTTTGATTATTTCAGCCTGCCCAGTGTCTGCTAAACTATTTCATTTACTGAGGTGTTACGGAATGAATAAATTCCAATTAGAAACAGTCTATAAGTGAACATACATATCTCGGCTATATGCAGTGTGCGCAAAATTGTGATGCTGCTGTTAATACTAGATGCACTTCAGTCATACATAATGCCTCTATCACACTTAAGACATGTTACATTATGAGAGAGAACAGACATTTGAACGCATGCTTGCATAGATGCAAATGTAAAGTTAAAAATGCAAAAAGTGTGTTGACACCACAATAATTACACTGAATGTCCGGATGCTCAAAGCAAAATTCTGGGCTCGCAAAAGTAATAATAAATAAATAAATAAATAAATAATAATAATAAAGGTTGCTGACATGTTGCATACGTCATATAATAGTTTTATCGGCCCATTATGGGAAATGATCTACTCTACTGTATTTATACTTCTCTGCATTTTAGCAACAAAAAAAACAAGTGTAACACAATATCAAGTTTAAGAGTACGGTGTTTGAAACTGCCTGTTGCCTGTCATGATCCTGTTCGTGTGTCTCCAGCGGGTGCCATATGTGGGCCTTCCCCTCTGTGCACACCTGCAGCCAATTTTTATCAAACTTGTATCGAAAGACTGACAAGCTGCCTGTACCATGTCGGTTTATTTGACATGTTGCTGCTCTTACTCGAGTGTTTGTTGTCTAGACTTCTCGCTCTCATCATAGTTGTTTGTGTTCCCTTCGTTCCACATTTTTTGATGTATAGTTTTTGTTTTGTCGTGTGAATTGGACTCTGTCATTTCGTTTGGTATTCCTGGTTTAATTTGCTCCTTGCCTTTTGCAAGCATTTTCTATTAATGTATTTATTTATTTATTTTTCCTGGATCCTTGTGTCTAATGTTTTCTTTTTTTGGACTTTGTCGGCTTTGCATTTTTGATCAACAATTTTTCTTGTATTTTGTCTGTCTCTGCATTCCTGGGATCCAAAACAACATTCGTTCTGAACGAGCCTTTGTGTAAACTATTGGGATTGATCCAGGTTGAATGTTTTCTTTTTTACTGTGGTGTAACACGAAAAAAAAATGGGAAATGAAAGAGCAACAGCACAACAGCATGGTGGTGGTAGTAGGAGGGGGGCAAACAAAGGGACAAGAAATAAAAGAGGGGGCAAAATGTCCTGAAAAGCATAGGGAGGAACCTAGATGGGAAGAAGAGTGGGTCACGGCTGATAAGGGAGTCCAGGAGGGCAAAACTTCTTCCCAGAAGCAATAATATAACATTGTGCTCTCCTCAACTCAAAGTTGATTTTAAAAGCTTGTCGGTCATGCCCTAATAGATATCGCTGTAACAATTCAATGTCGTACTAAATAAACTTCAGCTAATTTGTCTAAATTAGATCACTGAGCGAAGAAAAAAGAAATGACGGAACTGTCAAATACACAATTGGCCCAATATGTGCAATGGGCCAAAGCAAAAGTTGTATCCGTGGCTAATATTTCGATGACTTAAATCAAATTACATGACAGACAGGAAACAATATTATTCAGAGCTTTAATTATGTTTCCACACCTCTGAATACTTCTTTTTTTGGGGGGGTTCTTCTTTTACAACTTAACAATATTAACTTTTTGGATACAACGGTCTATACTCCGCTAGTGGATATAGGGTTGTGGCTGATCATTGAATATAAGATGTGGTAGCTTAAAAGAAATGCAGCCCAGAACAGATAAGAAAAAATACAGTGCCTCTTTGTGGGTAAAGAGACAAATCCAAATTATCTTTAAAAAAATATCTTTTTACCTCAATGAGGTGGCTATAATTTCTTAAAAGAAGCCCTGAGTGGAAAGTGACGAGTTACTGGTAGCCTTGGCCCTGCACTGTGCCTGTATTACTGTGCACTGATACAGAAAGCCAAGGGAATTGGGAAGGCAAGCTCGCATTTGTGAATGAGGACATGCCCACTGTTTGACTTGTCTCTGACACTGACTCAATAAAGGGCACAATAATTAGGACAAACAATGTGTTCATGGCTTTTGGGGCCCTCGGTACAAATTTTCCAAAAATATTGACCAGTGGCATTTATTAATATTTCTTGTGTGAAACAGCGTTTCCGATCTTCCGTGTGATCCAGTACATTGTAGCCCATTTACATTTCAGCAGAATTGTCTCTGCCCTTTCTAGCTTTAAGGGATTCATCTCAATTACCATTTTCCTTCCTCCTTAACTATGTTAGTCTATGAAAAAAGAGCTCATGCAGACAGGGGGGAAGAGAGATTACAAGTCTTAAAATAAGGTTAGTGGGCGGAAGAATAGGAGGGTCAGGTTTGTTGGTTTTAAAAACAAATAATACAATAATGTGTGACTGTGACACAATCTTGGCAAACGCTTATAGTACAACAAAATAAACAACAATGTTCCATACCCATAAATTCAATTCTGAGAAGCTCTGCCAGCACAGAAAGTTGTTGTGGTAAAAAAAGGAAAGAGACAAACAAGGGTCAGCTGTAATGTCCACTTTGTAGAGGATCTGATGTGTATTTTGTTCCTTTCCAGTACAGGCTGAACCAGGAAGTCCATTACTGCTTTGGAATTTGTCAGTCAGGCTGACAGTAACAGACAAACAGTCACACAAGAACCCCAAAAATGTCAGAAAAAAACAGAAGCACACCTAACATAAAAGCAAAAGGATACAAAAAATGAAGCCTATCACGAACAAAAGCGAAATCAGCAGGCAGGAAAGCGCGTACAGAAAGACATGGACAAGGATAGCAAAACACAAAGTCACATCACTGAGTGCAATATTGAAGACTGCTTGTTTATAGAACATCGGACAAAAAAATACAACGGCAAACGAAAACAATAAATAAACAAAGCCGTGAGATTGTTTGGCTAACATAAATGCTGAGGACAGATGATGATAGACTGGCAGTGAAGGTGATGCTGTACCTCATTTTGCTAATGACAACTCTAGTTAAGCATTTCTTCCGCACTCATATCTTCTAGTCCTGCCCAGAGCTGTTAGAACATGTTATGAGTTTGCGTTGCGTTGCATTGCATGCATTAGTCCAAAAATAAAAGAAGATGCTCTTGCCCATCCAAACCTGATCTATAGTTTGACAGGGCTTGACAGTCAGTATATCGACTAAGCAGACATTAAGGCATCACGATGATCTTTAAACAGCACCAAACTGTTCTTTCAAACAGATTGAAAGAAGACAATACAAAATAATGACACACAAGCATAAAGCACGAGTCCTGAGGATGGAAACAAATACAATATTCAGACAACAGAAATCACAGTGTGTAGTCCTTACAAAGTGATGACAATTTATTGAAGACTGAAATACAAAAAAATGAGGCTGTAAGACCAATGCAATGTCTCACATTTTTGTTTCTTTTTTTTTTGTCATTGTAATAATATTATTGTTGCTTTCCAATACAAAACAGATGCAAACACATCCTGTTTAATTTCATTCCAAAATTAGAGACCACATTTTTTGTTTGACCACCATTTTGGTTCTCGGAGTCCCCTGTTACACCATTTTGTAAGAACTACTTTTCAGTCAAGAATCTAATATTGCCTTAAATTGATTTGGTGGATTGACAGTCAAAATAAAAATACCCAAAAGTTTAAAGATTGAAGAAAGAAGAAGAAGAAGAAGAAGAAGAAGAAGAAGAAGAAGAAGATTAAAGATGAATGTCGGTACAGACAAATATGCAAAGTTGAAAGGATTATTGAATTTAACAAGAGTCTTTCTATAACTCTATGTATGCGTGTGTGTGTGTGCGATGTGCATGTATTACTATATATCATGATTTTTTGCACCTTCTTATTCATTTTCCTCAGAGTTTCAATCGTGATAACTCTACATGCAACAGTACAAGGATTGCACACAAAGACAACAGGCATGACCACCACTACCCCTCCGCTCCCATTTATATCCCTGGTCATCTTGAGGCAAGTTTTTTGTTTTGTTTTTAAACATAAAAGAGCATTTCAATCACTACATATGATGCTGATGTCAGTAACTCATTCAAGTGTCATATTGCCCATGCAATGGGAATGGAGATCTAAACCAAGCCCAGTGAGTATATATGACTTCCTCATACAGCCAGCTAAGCTGTCTGTACCTGAATAGATGATGCTTGTGACAGCGGCAGGCTTGCTATTTCCGCTTATGTAAAGATAGCTTCTTTCTAGCAGCCGGATGATGGCTTTCATTTAACCACACGGCTGTATCTTACAATTTAGCTTCATAGAAAAATGACATCATGTAACAGATAGAGGAGGAAAACAACAGTTGGGAGAGTATGATTTGTCATTGTTCAACCTCCATTCAAATACATAGGACATTATCACAAAAGGGAAAGCTTTCATCAGCGGCAAAAGATGATTATTCTTTGTCTCATTACCTTACTTGGCTAGTTAAAGCCCCCCAATTTAGTTCAATTTGCGAATCTATGAGAGTCTGCCCCCACAGCAATTGTGACAGGCAGGTATTCTAAACAGTGCCAGAAAGACTCATTCACCGCATACAGACCTAAATTGACACTTTTGTTCCAATTGTGCAGGTGAAAGAAATCATGATGTTTTTTCTCAAACAGTACTCCAATTTAGCTTTCATTTCCATAAAAGAAAATTAAGAAGAGGTACGGCCAAAAGGTGGCCACAGTCATGTTTACTGTCATTGATATTAGCATGTCTCAGGGGAAATCAGAATTCCCATAAGCAGACATGGCATCTGCATCATTTTTGTATGTGTAAATGGTTGAGCAAGAGCAGAGCGCATCTAACATGGGAGGAGAAACTAGTATTATTAACACGTACATTAACACCTGTGGGAAATTTAGGGTCCTCAATTAACCCAACCTGTTGTTGAAACACAGGAGGGTCTGAACCAACGTTCAAACTCAAAAGTTTGAAAAGAAAATACTTATAAGTGTTCATGTGTTCCTCTGTGCTGCCATATCCACTTAAAGGGTGTACATTTGACAAATAAAAAATATTTGAAGCCATAACTACCAATGCTATTGATAGAGAATAGACAGAATAGAAGTTATTATGTTTCAAAGTTGCATCTTTACACATGCCCCGGGGGAGGTGGGGTCATTGAGTCCGAATGGACCATGTTCCGTACCTCCCTTGCTGAGGTGGCAAATAGGAGTTGTGGCCGTAAGGTGGTTGGTGCCTGTCGTGGCGGCAACCCCCATACTCGCTGGTGGACACCAGTCGTAAGGGATGCCGTAAAGCTGAAGAAGGAGTCCTATCGGGCCTATACAGCCTGTGGGACCCCTGAGACAGCTGACAGGTATCGATTAGCCAAGCGGAATGCAGCCTCGGTGGTCGCCGAGGCAAAAACACGGGCACGGGAGGAGTTCTGTGAGGCCATGGAAGACCGGGGTGGTGGTCCCCCTTTTTAAAAAGGGGGACCAAGGGGAGCCTTCGCGGAGCCGGTCCCCCCTTTTTAAAAAGGGGGAGCGGAGGGTGTGGTCCAACTACAGAGGGATCACACTCCTCAGCCTCCCTGGAAAGGTCTATTCAGGGGTTCGAGAGGGGCGGGCCGTCGGAAAGTCGAGCCTCAGATTGAGGAGGAACAGTGTGGTTTTCGTCCCGGCCGCGGAACAGTGGACCAGCTCTATACCCTCAGCAGGGTCCTCGAGGGTGCCTGGGAATTCGCCCAACCAGTCTACATGTGCTTTGTGGACTTGGAGAAAGTGTTTGACCGGCCCCCTCGTGGAGTTCTGTGGAGGGTGCTTCGGGAGTATGGGGTACAGGAGCGGCTGATACGGGCCGTTCGGTCCCTATACGACCGATGTCAGAGTCTGCTTCGCATTGCCGGCAGTAAGTCGGAATCGTTTCCAGTGAGGGTTGGGCTCCGCCAAGGCTGCTCTTTGTCACAGATTCTGTTCATAACCTTTATGGGCAGAATTTCTAGGCGCAGCCGAAGCGTTGAAGGTTTCCGTTTTGGTGGCCTCAGTATAGCATCTCTGCTTTTTGCAGATGATGTGGTACTGTTGGGGCCTTCAAGTGGAGCTCTCCAACACTCTCTCGAGCGTTTCGCAGCCGAATGTGAAGCGGCTGGGATCAGAATCAGCACCTTCAAATCCGAGACAATGGTTCTCAGTCAGAAAAGGGTGGAGTGCTCTCTCCGGGTCAGGGAGGAGGTTTTGCCTCAAGTGGAGGAGTTTAAGTATCTGGGAGTCTTGTTCACAAATGAGGGTGTGATGGAGCGAGTGGTCGACAGGCGGATTGGTGCGGCATCTCCTGTGATGCAGACTTTGTACCGATCTGTCGTGATGAAGAAGGAGCTGAGCCAAAAAGCAAAGCTCTCAATCTACCGGTCGATCTACATCCCAACCCTCATCTATGGTCACGAGCTATGGGTTGTGTCCGAAAGAACGAGACCCCGGATGCAAGCGGCCAAAATGAGCTTTCTCCGTAGGGTGTACGGGCTGAGAGATAAGGTGAGTTCGGTTTGGTCATCCGGGATGACCGAACTTCTCACTTTATCTCACTTGAATTTGCATGTAGTCTCAATAAAAAGCTGGGCAGGGGCTGCAGAGGTCAGGTGTCAGTCGAAAAACACACACAGAGTGGCTACATGATAACTACACCTCCTGCCCGCAGTAAAGAACAATTTTCCTGTGTTCGAGCCTTTGTTCAAACTGTCCTATTAAACATTTATGACAGCTGTGAATAAATGTGTGTTTAAATGTGTATTATTACATCTTGTACTTTGAAAAACACATATTGTGTTACAATACCTGCACCACATTTTAAACCGCTTTTTAAGTATCGTAGTGACTACAGCGTAGTCTATTTTCTGTTATCAAATTGGTAGGTGTGCCGTGGGCATGTGATGCAAAACACCCATGGACCACTGTAATGACCAGTGCCGCGCGGCCCGCTAAATTACACTTGCCCCTTAGTGAAAATGGAAATGTGTCGGTTTTTATTCATAAATAGTTTCATTGCTCAATATCAATACTTGAGATACTTAAATTGTTCCTGTATTGCTACTCCAGTCCACTCGTCTGTTGAAAGTGTGGAACAGACAAGCAAAGAGTAAAGGCGTGGCTGCAGGAGGTGTGTAATTGTGTGCTCAAATGAGTATAAAAGTAATGCTAACTAAACATCTGTTTAAACAAATGATGAAATATGTTCTTATCAGCTGAAGAAACAAAAAGTTCTTGGCCACAATGTGAGGATTCTACAAACAATATTACACGTTAAAGGACAACCGATGTCACTTTTTTGTTTCCTCACTGACATCAGAAAAACGTTTTATAGCATCTAAAATACCCAAAACATGCAGTATGATATTTTTTGTAAAATGCAAAACACCAGTAAAAATGACTTGAAGTGTCTAAAAAGTACATCAATTTGAAACCGGAAGTGGCCAGTTTCAGAAGGTCCCGCCCCCGTGCTCGTGGTGTCACGGCAAGACGTCTTGCCTTGCTCGAGAATCAAAACAATGGCTTCAGATTTGGAGAATATGCTTTCTTGTTACTCATCCAGTTATGAATATGATTCAAATAGTTCTGAATAAGAAAGCATACATGTTTGCAATCGATTAAATAATTTATTATGTGTCATTTTGAGGTGTCAGGGATGGGAAATGTCGCACCCAGAAAAGGCAGAAAATAGTGACAAAGTGGTGGAAGGAATTAATCAGCCCGTTTCCACAGGCTGAATAATTCCTTAAATGGAGCTTTCTCGCCCTCTTCTGCCTCTTTTTGGTCCTACATGACGTTTTCAGACCAAAGTACAGCAAAATGCATTGACGTGATGGAAGGACTGCTACAATGTGTCTGTTTTTCGGTCAGGGACATTCCTTTAGTGACGTAGGGTGAGGACTCGTCACCAACTCAAAAACAAGACTTGCGGAATATTCAGCGTGAGTCTTAAAACGTAAAATATAGCTATATGCGGTGGAATCTTTGTAAAATATGCTCAGTAGAAGTCATTTAAAGCCATTTTACAAATTATGGACACACCTTGTCTGGAGACGTCGGTTGTCCTTTAAGGTTCCAATTTTGCCATGGTTGGTTTAACCACACCAAAGGGTACAGGACAGTTGACATCAAATCCTCTTTAGTATCCAGTGTAAAGGTTTGAAAAAAATTAAGATTTTATGTTTCTAAAACCTCACATCCTGATATTGTTAACCAGAGGGGCAGTGGGGAAACAAGTGATCACTATTAAGGCATGCAGACATATTCTGTCCGTAAAATATGTCAGACACAAGCTCTGCAATATTGCATGCTGTATCTCAGTGGAAGAAGACAGACAAGAGCAAAAGGACATACTGTAGAAACCGGCCATGACGGAGTTTTCACAGTGGTCCCCCGTATAGTCATTGGGACACCTGATGGAGGGGAAAACAACACACAGAGGGGAGAGAGAAAGATTTGGGGTTCAAGTTTACAGGGGAGGGAGCGTGGGGTATATCAGGAATAATTAGAGGTAAAACACAAACACAGACGCAGGGAAAGAGAGGGGAGAGGGGATTGGAAGGAGACACAAGAAAGCATTGAGAATGTTGAATCAGAAACAACACAACTCACCAAGTACGGAAAAAAAGACCATCATACTGTCTCATCACCGTCATCAAAACGTGACACCAGTAAGCGCATCATCACAATAATGAAGTAGTCATGTGATGTAGTCTGGCAAGTAAAGGTGGCAAACACCCAACTCCGACATTTACATCAACACATACATAAACATATAATGATTACCGGGCACTACATTAGGTACATTTGAACAACCTAATGAGTATCACAAACATGAACGCTAACTAAGACAGTGTAGGAAATGCACAGTTTTGACTGACAAATAGGAAATGACTCAAATTTATGCAATAACACATCATAAGCATTATTTCTGATATGTTCAAAAGAAAATGTTGGATATGGAGTTGATATTCTTATGTCATTGTCTGTGTACTAAAAGGTTGACTGAAAAGTGAAAACATGACAATCAATCAAACACCAAGGGCCTGATTTATGTAAGGTTTGTGCGTGCAAAATCGAGCAGGAACTGAATTGCATTGTGCATTTTGTGCATCCTGGGAGAAGCACATACAAATAGATGAATTCAGCACAAGCAATGTCCTTCATCAAACCTGAGATGGACGGTGTTGACTCATTTCGGATCTTTAAATAGCGCACCTGAAAAGGCCTGTGTGAATTCCAATACTGTGCGAAAGAAACCATGACAAGAAAAATTCTTCCTCTTTTGGAAATCTTTGTGAAGCGCCACCTACTCAATAAACGTCTTCTGTTCAATAGTGCAATTTTGGTGTTTGTCAACGATCGAAGGACTGCTTTTATCTTTGCATTTCTTTGGGTCTTGGTGATTTCAGCTCACAGTGACAAGTGGTGCTCGCAGGCTTTAAACACTATTTTATGAATTACAAAACCACCACGATAAACAAATACCTGTGGAAAACCACAAGTCTTTGAGAATTTTGCTAACCAGCAATGTCTATGGTCTACTGTATTACATATATCCTCAGCTCACATCACCGCCAAAACATGACAAATTTCGTCTCTTGAAAACTTTATAACCATATAGGAAATCAACCAACCCAAGCCATTCCCAGGTGGAATGTTGGCGTGAGCACGACAGATTGCAATGAAATGAAGTGGTACCAAGCCAAGATGAAACACTGCCACCAGGATCAAAGTAAAACAGAAATGACTGGGTAACTCCAGAGAGAGGACAACGTTTGGGAAAACCAAAGGCAATCTTTACAAATGGAGATTTGACATAAGCCCAGACTGTCCATTTGGAGAAACAGAAGAGAGAATCACAACCTTCACAATTACCAGCTGCGTCCTTAGTACTCTGTTGAAGACCTTTAGAGGGCAAATAATATTACCCATTTTTTTGGTGCAACAAAGTAACAATGGATGCCTAAATACAAACTTTTATTATTGGTGATGATGTCAGAGCGTTATTATTTCAGTTTATTCGTGAGCATTATTTTTACAATTTGAGACTTGTAAGAGAAGCTCACTGAGTTGGTTCAAATTTAGGTATAAAAAGGTGAATTCCATTTGAAATTTGGATGTCGACATTTCACCTCTCTGGATTTGAAATGAAAGTAAGTACCATGAAACATCACACCACAACAATTTTTTTCATGAAGAAAAAAAAACAAAAATCATGCAGTAATAATGACATGAAGTGTAAAGAATTCATCAGTGCGACAATCATAGTTTAACACTCCAATTTGTTGTGTCTTCTTGTGCGCCAACCTTGGCCATTGGGTGGCAGTATAATATACAAGCAGCAAAATTATCAGCCATCAGAATCAGAAAGCCTTTAATAGTCCAACAATGGGGAAATTAGTACCTGTATGCCTGTGAGAATTGTCATATTACATGTGTGCATGTATTGCTCCATTTGTGTTCAAATAACCATTGCTAAAAGCACATCAAACATGTGACTCTTAATGCAAATCACTGTGTGAATTAATTAAATGGGTGTGTCCTTTGCACACTTTTAAAACAGTTGGGTCAAAACTAAACCACTTAGAGGGCAAAGGGCACATCCACTACTTGGGTCGACCTGATATTGAATCATAGATAAATATGTATATTAAATAGGGACAAAACTGCTTGAATACTATTTTATGATGAATTAATTGTTCATGAGTGGCCAAAGTTTCAATCACTCATTTATTTTCTGAACCGCTTTTATCATTTACAAGAGTCACAGGAAGTGCTGGAGCGTAACCCAGCTGTCTTCGGTCTGTAGGCGTGGGACACCTTGAATTGGTTGCCAGCACACAGAAATGAACAACCATCCTCGCTCATGCTCACATCGAGGGACAATTTGGAGTGTTCAATCAACCTGCCATGCATGTTTTCGGAACATGGGAGGATAGAGGAGGTACCAGAAAAAACCCATGTGGGCCCAGGGAGAACATGCAAACTCCACACTGGAAGGGCAGAGCTGGAATTGAACCAGGAACTGGCCAAACTTGAATCTTGAGGCATCGATGCATTCAATGCAATCATTGTCAAAGGCCTGCTGCATGGATTTGTCGAATATTTGTATTCCAACGAGTGCAAAGAGGAGAAAGAAAAGAACGACAGAAGAGTTCTGAGGCTCAACATGAAAACCGGAAAACAAGAAAGGAGATCGGAGGAGTGACTAAACTGTGATCGTGGAGAGTGTGGACAACAAGGCAACTTACTTGCAAGAAGGCTGGTTTATACCATGTATGAAGTAACAGTCACCACCGTTGATGCAGTAGGCCTTTTCCGTGTCGTTGCAGCGCCTCACGTGACTCACACCCGGGGACAAAGTGGTGATGGTTACTTTTAGGTAAATACAAGAAATGTAGGTTTTGTCAGTGAAATGCTGTCTTTGAAATGAAAGTTGCTTTGTTGGCTATCCTAAAACCTGCACACGACTTACGTAAAAAGCCTTCACAAAAATATGCAACAAGGCAAACTTAGCATGATGAAGCATAGTACACCACGGCATATTAAAATTTAAATGGCAATGTTCAACAAAAATCCATCTGAATGTTTAGACAAGTTTGAAAATATGGAGCACAAACAGCTTGTTGCTTGATATTGATTAATACATAGGATGAAAAACATTGTTGTATTGGATTCCATTATTGCATGCCAAAAACAACGTAAACGTTCATGATTTAGGGTCATCATATTCTACAGAGACGCACGCACAGGGAGCTTCAGGTACAATAGTCCAAACCCCATTTTGCATGACATTTGCTCCAGTTACATATTGATTTACAGTATATGGTGAAATATTGATGGCATTGACTATGATCGCATTATTATCAAGAGTGACAAAAAATCAATAAATAAGTGAAAACAAGTTCAAGTTGTTAAATGCTTACAGATGTGTACGCTGATAATACTTGTGACATTTTCTTCTCCAACTGAGTTTTCAGCCACACAAGTGTAGCTTCCAGAGTCTTCTATGCGCACTCGACTGATCAGCACCTTGGAGTTTTTTCTGAAAAAAAAAAAAAAAAAAAAAAACATTAAAACAAAACACACAACATGTTAGGGATTGAGATAGATTTGGGTTAGAAATGCCACATACTGGACTGTTGCTGAGGTTTGTTCAGAAAAGACCAGATTCCAAGCATAGAAAGACTGCTTTTCCCCCACATTTATTGGTTTACGGAACTTAAATTACCGTGATAATATTTATCATCATCACCTTTCACTGTTGTCAGGTTAAATAGGGTAAAAGTAACATTACCCAACTTTATTAACTCATTCACTGCTATTCCAAAATTAATTCGGGAATTGAAAAGCATAACGTGGAGAACCATTCCAAAATTGTTTGTTTTTTTTTTTTTGCGGGAGGGGCGGGGGTGCCGATAAAGCGCGAGCACGACCTCTGGCAATGTTTTTCCCTCCCACAAGGGGCAGAATTTGCCTTTTGTACAGCTGCTCGCATTTCAAGCTCAGATAACTCCAGACCCATATAATTGAGAAATTAACTATTTCTTTCTAATTTAAGAAGAGAGTCTAAAGTTTCTTACTTTGCATTGAATATTTACGTCAGGGGTGTCAAAGTCATTTTTTGCCGTGGGCCACATTCTACTTATGGTTTCCTCTCGAGGGCCGTTATGAATTTGGGGAACCCATTAGAATGTTTAAATCCCTTCAAATATTACATATAGAGCACACAGCAAATTAATGAATAACTCGTTTTCAAATCTGAAGTCAAGAATAATGACTTTTATTGTGGTTGACATCCAAAAATATGACATTTTGGCTCAGATTTTAGCAATCATCATGGAATTTAACAAGTTTGATTTGCTTTCGCGGGTCGAAAAAAATGATGTGGTGGGCCGGATTTGGCCCGCGGGCCTTGACTTTGACACCTGTGATTTACGTAGTCCTGAAACTCAATACTCTGTGGGTCCTGCAATTTGAGTGAAAATGACAAAAACCCTAGCACTGGAGTGGACACATTTTTGCACATTGTCTCGCAGTGAAAGAGTTAATTGAAACATTTGTATTCAACATTACAACAAATATAGACCATGATAATATAAGACAGTGAACTACTAAAGAAAAAAAAGACCCCTTGATATTATGTTATGATGACTTCAAGATGGCGACGTGGGAGTGGCTGCCTTGACAGCAGCTCCAATACTTTTTGTTTTCTCTCTTCCTTTCATAACCTTTCTGCTGTAGATTGTGAATTTCTCCATTGTGAGATCAATTAATGTTTTCTTATTTGTACAGTGATACCTCGGTTTACAAACGCTTTAGTTTACTAAACTTTCGCCTTACGAACATTAAATTCGCGAGAATATAATCTTGGCATATGAACTAGTTTTTGGCGAACGAACCAAACCACACGGAGCGCCAAGGTGGCGGGCGGACTCGTTTTCCAAACCCCCTCTGAGTTCAAATGTAGGTTGTTATCGAGTGCAGTACTTTTATGATTATGGGACTAAAAAAGACCCCACCACAGGCTGGTGTTAAGCCGAAGAAGACACAAAAGAAAATTACGGTGGAGCAGAAGGAGATCATCGAAAAACACAAACGAGGTGTGCATTTGTGTGACTTAGCTGTTCCTGTACCATTACGCTAAGTCGACCATTGCTAACATCCATTGACAACTACCATCACAAAGGTAAATAAAACGACTTTATTATATAGTACAGTTTATTTTACAATTACAATACAATAGCACATTTATTATACATAAAATAATATTTAATTTGTGTCGTTTTAAGATTTAGTAGAAAATTATGTTTTATGGGGACCTGGGAACTGATTATTCTCATTTTTAATGGTTTCTTATCGGAAATAAATGTTTGGCAGACGAACTTTTCACCTTACACACACTTTCTGGAAACCAATTAAGTTCGTAAGCCGATGTATCACTGTATTCTTATCTTTCTTATAAAATTGCTTGGTAGTTGCCAACTCCTTATCAATGCACATGACTGCGATAGGAAGGTAAGAAATCAAGACTGTTTTGGCCTGTGCTTCAATCATTTAGAAAAAGATTTTTGTGATTGTCTGTTTTTTTTTTTTTTTTTTTTTAGCCTTTCAGGGTCTGCAGTTACTGCAGTAGACAACCTATCGTGTTATCAGGTTATAGGCTGCACAAACCAGTAATTCTGTTTTCTTGCAAAACAGACATCAATTAGATCAGGTGGGGAGGAAGCTACTGTTCTTTCCAGCCTAGTTTATAGTCTGCACTTGACTGTCCTGTGATCATGAAGTGGAGTTGAGAAATCTAAAGTACAACCGGTCAGTTTGGCAGACTTACTTGTTGGTTTTTATTCTGAGGTCTTTCCCTCGCTGAAGCTCATGTCCGTCTTTGTACCAGCGAAAGGATGGACTTGGATTCCCTGACGCCTCGCACTTCAAGTACAGTTTGTCCCCTTCTATCAAAGACTGGCCTCGCATCAGTCGCAGCTTTGGAAGAGAGGCTGGGCAAAAAAAGAGACATATTTTGTTTCACATTTTGTTTTAATGAATTAACCACAATAAAAATAGGTAGATTGTGCACGTACTAGTAGGCGTATGTGTCTGAGCGGTACAGCGTGTGTTTGACTGCGTTCAGGCCAAACACAATTGGAAGCACAAAACCACATTAACAAATGTTTATTCCATGAAATTGTTTTCATTTATTTTCAACAGCCTGTTGTCTTCAATTAGTAGTGTTTCTCTTGGCCGCTCTTATTCTAGTCAATATGAATGTTAGATTTCAGCCTCTTCATGCCGCCATGTCAATCTAATCTGGCCTGGGCCTTCGGAATCAATAGTGCTGGCCAATGTAACTCAAACTATATTAGCGAAAGGACTGTTTCTTAAAGCAATCACATTTCTAATTTATCCTCATGTGGCTAATGCCCTGACCAAGATGATGTCAGCATTTTTGCAAAGCTTGTATCAACCAACTTTGAGCAACACATCTCTACTGATATGCACGTACAGTATGAAAACATTTCGTCATCCGCATTTCTAGTGAGTGTTATGTATTTTTTTTTGCGATTATTCATCTCATTGTGGTTCAAGTTGTCAAAAATCGGGCAGGCAACGTTATGGCGTAACTTTTCAGAGTTGTCTGCCCTGCTGTCCGCTAACTTTTTGTCATGAGTTTCAGACATTGCTATTGCAATTCACTTCTCTTTGGTGTCACTCAGAAACTTCTCGACAAACGTCAACTCGTCCAGAATTCTTCAGCCCGGATCATCACCATTGCCTCATCGTTTCACCATGTCACTTCCGTCCTCCAAGAGCTCCACTGGCTCCCAGTCAAATATACAATCAACTTTAAAATTCTTCTTTATACATTTCAAACTATCCATAACCTTGCCCCCCCCTCCCCATACCTATCTGACCTTCTTCAAATTTCTATTCCCTCTCGTTCCCTCAGATCCTCTTCCTCCCTACGCCTATGTGTGCCCCCTGCCCGTCTCAACACGATGGGTGACAGAGCCTTCAGCTGTTCTGCCCCCAAACTTTGGAATTTACTTCCTCCCAACATTCGTAACATCGATTTTCTTCCCACCTTCAAGTCCCATCTCAAAGCCCACTTATTTAAAATTGCATTTTCTGTGTAGCTCTCTCTTTTGTTTCTATTTATAATTGTATTTTATTTATTTCATTCTATTTGTGATTGTATTTTATGTATTATATTACCTATGCTTGTCTGTAACTGTAAAGTGTCCTTGAGAGCTTTGAAAGGCGCTTAAAATGTATTATTATTAATTATTATTATTATTATTATTATTATTATTATTATTATTATTATTATTATGAAGTCCTTTGAACGCCTCGTGTTGAACCACCTAAATAACATCACCGGACCTCTCCTGGATCCTCTTCAGTTTGCCTCCCGGGTAAACACGCCTGTGGAGGATGCAGTCAACATCGGGCTGCACCACATCCCCGAGCACCTCGACAACACAGGAAACTACGCAAGCTCTGCGTTCAATACCATCATCCCAGAACACCTCATGCCCAAACCACTGGTGTTTCCCCTCTGATCTGCCAGTGGATCCTCAGCTCCCTGACAGGACGGACGCAACAGGTCAGACTCGGAAAAATATCATCCTCAACACGAACCATGAGCACTGGAGCCCCACAGGGATGCATCCTCTCTCCATTGCTCTTCTCCCTCTACACAAATGACTGCACGTAAACGCGCCCAGCTGTCAAATTTATAAAGTTCGCGGAGGACACCACAGTCATCGGTCTCATCAAAGACGGAATCACAGTCTCCCAGACATGAAGTGGGTGGTCAACACCAACTCCATCCTGAGAAAGGCCTAACAGAGGATGTACTTCCTGAGGCTGCTAAAGAAGCATGGCCTGCCACAGGAGGTGCTACAACATTTCTACACGGCTGGCGCTACCGATCCATGCGCAAAACAGCAACAAAAAAAAGTTTTTTTTCGGGGATAAAAATCAACTTGTATGAACAAATTATGCCCAAACCCACCTGAAAAATTATACATCCTCTGTGTAACAAAAGCGTAATAGTTTTTCAATTGTCAAGCAGGGTGAAGATATATATATATATATATATATATATATATATATATATATATATATATATATATATATATATATATATATATATATATATATATACATACACATATAGTGTATATATAATAGCAGTTATATGTAAATTTATATGTAAATTTCACCACTGTGAGACTAATAAAGGCAAATCCAATCCAATCCAATAACAAAAAACAGGTTATTCTTGGGCACCAACTGATCAGTAAGAAAGGACATCCATTTTGTGAATCCTGTCAAAATGTATTCTAAAAACACGTAAAATAATCTATTTTTGGCAAGCGATTGCTCAAGTGTACTGACAAATTTGTTAGGTGGATTAGAGTGACAGCATTTTGCTGGTGCTCAATTTTGAAAAAAAATGTGAGTGACTTCTAGGATGTGAAGGGAGGCCAGGTTCATTCTGCAGCTTAAACTGACAAACAGATACCGCTTGGTGCGTAACATGAATATTTTTATGCATACACCTTTAATATGCCCGGATATGCATTTTATTCAATGTATCCTGTGTGTTTGTGTGTGCGCGTTTGTGCGTGTGTGCGGTGAAGCACTCCAAATTGCTGATCTAAGCCTTCTATATCATTGTGTGATCGAGAGTTTTCTCAGCAAGAGCACCCGATGGGTTGTGGGGAGGCTGAAATGGACAGCCAAATGTGACCAATAGTCTGCAAGTGGCCTTTCACGCGAGCCAATCACACAGGACCGGCGGTCTCATCAGCCATTCATCAAGAGGTCCTTTTCTCAAGGTCAGTTGATATTTGCACCCCCTTACCTCCACCCACCTCCAGTCTACCAGCAAAGAGGACATCAACAAAAGTGATAGAGAGTGACAGCGATTTATATGGAAGCTAAATTAGGTTGTTGCCATATGCCATTGAGTGTTTGGTTCAGGCTAAGTAACAAGATGGGCCCAAGTCAAGAAGATGAAAACATGGAAAAATAAAAACATGCAACCTGCGTGTACTGTATATCTTCAGGTTGTAGGCGCAAAAGCACCATTGGGCAATACTGAAAGAAATCAGTATACTGGTCCGTTGTGTCATGTCACCTCATTCCCCGGAGAGCCTGATGAGTTAGTTATGTTTGGACTTGCAGCGCTCAAGTACTGGATGTGTCTAAGTGTGCGAGCACGCCTGCGTCTCTCCTTATGTATAAAAGGGAGAAGCCTCTTCTATCTCATTCTCCGATCAGTGTGATTTCTGCACCGCACAGCTGTCACCATGGAAACCAGTGAGGGAGCCGGAGATAGAGGATGTATGGCAGAAAGAAAAGGGAAAATGAGATTGAGAATGAGCGAGAGGAAGAAAGAGAAGAGGCGAGGGTGTGTACATGTCAGTTGTTGGATAACAGCCACAGAAGGCCCGCATGCAGTATCGCCCGCCGCTAACCCGTTGCGCAGCAGCAACACAAGCAAAAGAGTTGCCCTCCGCGTGTGTGACGTTTCGCAACAGTATATGTAATCACAACCACTGCTCAATGAAACATTGAGTGTACAAAATTGAGTGACTGCTCACAGTTGCGAGTGTCAAAAGGAAAAATGCCGGCCTTCAATTTCTCAACGTGAACTCTGCAGTAACAATTGTACACGTAACAACTTCCCATTGCACACGAGGGTTCTCAAACCTCACCCTTTCTTTGTTAATGTCTGACATCTGATATTTACACTTTGACCCCATACGATGTCTTGATGTATTCCCACTAAAATCCTCAATCTGACACCCGAGAAACTGAATGAGAGAGATGACGGAGAGACCAATCAGTCGATCGATAGATATTCTTCTTCTAATTTTTAAAATTGTGAGCAAGTCATTCTAGTTCCCGCTTCATTTATTTTACCCGAACATTTCTCGCATTCAGCCCCTCTTGAGGGAGAGGGACTGTAAACACTTCGAATTCTGCCTCTCCTCTCACCTTCCCCGTTTCTCATCACTTGTTTTTTCCCCTCTCTCTTTCTCACTTATATCTTATTTCCTCCTGCTCTCTTGGCTTTACACCACCACACCCCTTTGCAACGCTTACCCATTCATTTTTCACCTCACATTTTCACTGTGAACAACACACCCAGCTGAAATGTACATACACGCACCCACGCACACACACACACACACACACACACACACACACACACACACACACACACACACACACACACACACACACACACACACACACACACACGCACACACACACACACACACACACACACCATTAGCTGCAGATGTATAAGCAGATGAGCATAATAGAGGTGTTGATCAGATCTGTCCACACACCAAAATGTTCCATTGCACTTTGGAAGGCCTAAAAACATGCTAAGATGAGGGGGGTTAACCCCGATTAACCCACAGACATCACCTAAGATTGTGGATTCGGAAAGTGGTCCCACGGACCCTCTGAGGGGTGTGTTTATCCATCCTCTCATTGGCCCAGCTATTCCCTTCTGATTCGTTCAGTCCAATGTGTGGCCAAAGCTTGATTTATGCTGGAGAAGATATCGGACCAGTGGCGGACCGTTAAGGCCTGCAAACCCTTCTCTGCTGGCCTAAAAATATCTGAATCACAGTCTGATGTTAATTATTTTTTTGTCCATGAATTCTTATTAAATAATTCCAATTTGTCTTTCAGCTTCCTTTCATTACTTTTCCCCTGTTCTGCGGGCCGTGGTGATTCAAATGTGTCGATCAAACAGTTGCTTTAACCCAGGGCTCTCAAACTCCGGTCCTCGAGGGCCTCAGTCCTACATGTTTTCCAACTCTCCCTGTTGCAATGCACCCGAGGCTGTGTTGCAACAGGGAGACTTGGAAAACATGTAGGAATATAGCCCTCGAGGACCGGAGTTTGAAACCCCTGTAACCAATTAGATTTCAGGTGGCAACACAAAAGAGGGACCAACACCTTCTTGCATGTGCTGGTCAATGCCAGAGTTTTCGCAAACTATGATTGGCTAGTCACTAGAAAATTACAATTTGCAAAAATTGCTCTTGTCAGTAGCCGCTAATGACAAGAGCATACTGGACAGAGCTCGCACACTGTATGGTAGCGAGCTGCATCAGTAAATATATTTTTGTATTGATTTAATAGTGGTTTCGTCAACCCACAACGGCTGAAGGAGGAAAAGAAATGGATTTGGTTGGAGATTTACCTTTGAAGCCATTTTCCAGACAGACTTGCCAAGAAAAAATGAACATCATTAAGAAAGGTCGGACAGTTATTTCCTGACTAATGGTACCCTCTAGTGGACTTGTAGTAGATCACACCACACTTTTTTGGATTGTGGGTTGATTCAGACATAGCATTACTGAAGGCCGAGTGATGAAATCCACGGCTTGCCACTGTATCAGACCGTGATTAAAATGTAATTTCAATGCGTACTTTTCAATAAAAACAGAGCTTAATGTGGCTATTTCAACCAACACTAATTTGTAAAGGGGTTATTTTTTTCCAATATGGATGTTGTTGACACTAGGTGTAAGTTGAGTAAAAATGGCCAACCTTCCATGCAAAATTTTAGAGAAGCTATCTGATTAATTTGTGCACGTGCATTTGCATTGCTATTGTTTTTCTGTTTTGACAGATATTTTTTTACATCATCCAAGTGAGAATAGACCAAAATCATTTGTGCCAGTTTGTGCTTTAAAAACTTTTGTTTCTGCTGCTAATGTTAGATGAATATTTTACATTTTAATACATCATGTACTGGCAAAATGTACTGCTTTTCACCCACCTCTGAAAATTATCCCTCATGATAGAACAACGGTAGCAGCACAAATTGAAGTTTTTACAGTACAAAACAGTACAAACAAAGCACAAACAAATGGTAACCGTTTAGATCGATTCCGTAGTAGATGGGGGGCTGAGTAACATCAAAATTTCAAGTCACGATCTCAAAAACCATAGCAACACAACCCAGTTTTTTTCCGGCACGATCCAACACAGAGGAAGCAAAAAAAAAAATAAAACGAAGACACCTTTGTCCAAATATTATGCGTGTGGTGAGGGGATCAGCTGCACACAGTTGTGATATGAGGGCGTGAGGACGGAATGCTGTGTTACATTGCGGCGCGATACACTCAAATAGAAAAATGTTCTCTTCCAGTTGTGCTGATGTCAGGAGGTTCTATCAAATAGAAGAGGGGCCTGGCAGAGTGATTTCAGCATGCTAAAAGCAATTGACCCTCCAGCGGGAAAATTCACCCAGCTACATCCCAGTTGGCTGCTACATAAGCAACTTACAAATTCGGCTAAGAATGCAGTGCCCCGTGCTGAACACCAAGAAAACAGTACATTGTGAAAAAGCCTTAAAAGCATTACCGTATTGATTATTTTGTATACGGTGTTAGAAGATTCTGCATCGACAACATAGTTTTCCTTTTCACAAGGGTTTTCCAACAATTGTATATACAATACAATTACTAGGCATGAAGTTGATTTAAAATGAGATGGATGAACAAATACAACACCGCTCATTGTGTAGTCACAGAGTCCAATGGATTTCACCTGCTAGGAGAAGATGCAACACCCGTCAGAATCAAACACCAATACACAAGAGACAAAGTAACGATAGCCCACGTGTGTGTATCTCAAGGATCTGGATGAAGAACAGGGTGATCGTTTGATGCTATTTTTAGCATTCATCTAAAATTAGCTGAAAATGATGATTACCTGGGAAGCATAAGTCAAAAGCCTTGCTCCAAAGCACAAAACCGTGAACGTTGGTTTTGCGACAGTTGAAACTGTCACTTATCAACGACATACTAAATATTAAGTGTTATCATAGTTTGCTTCTAAGCCACCTTCTTAAGAATTATGCCAAACATTTAGTTTATTTTGCAACAGCAAATGTGCTGCAATTTATGCATGGGAAAAGTATATTTAAATGTGCTAAAAATAATGACTTTCTACATCTAAACTTCTGTTTATTAAATTTTAAATGTACTGTGCACTTCCACTATGGAAAACAATCTTAAATGAGAAGCTAGCGGCACATCCATCTTGGCTGAAAAGATGCACTTTGCAGATATAGTGAGGCACCTACCACATCAGTGTGTGGGCGGTGTGTGCAGTGCACTATCACTGGTGTGTGTGGGGGGAGAGGGGTGGGGATGCGCTCATGGCTTCAAAAAGACCTCCCTCATTCACAAACTAAGCCATGTGGCACTGAGCGGCCCCTTTAAGAGGCATGAGCTTTCTGCCGAGGCTGACTCTTGGAAAAAAGATGAGTGCCGATATATTATTCACCACCAAGGACACACACATATGCAGATACACACACAGCCTTACATGCAAGATAGCCAAGGACAAGAACACAAGTTAGGCAGTCATCAGCGAAATGGACAACAGAGATGTGTGTTAATATAACATGATAGGCATAATGGGCCAGGGAAAATAAGCATAGGGAGACTGTATTCAGTGGTCATACAGTCTTAAAGACAAATACGTACACAACAGAAGGGTGAAATCTTCAGCATTCTGTTATTCCCTGTGCATAATTTATAGCAGCCCCAAATCTCTCTGCTAATGACAGAACACTGGGGCATCTGCAGCACAGCAGCAACAGCTGACTGGCATGGCAGTGTGTATGTAGGGTGGGGGTGCAGTGGGCGGGGGGGGGGGGGGGGGGGGGGGGGTATTGTGCTTGGCTGGAGCAAGGGCGGTATGAGAGACAGAAGGAGATAGAGGAGGATTCGTACCAAAGAAACAGAGTATCAGAAATGGTCACGGATAAGGCAACAACGAGGCAGATGTGACAGACTTCTCAGAAGATAAATACACATACACAGCCAAGTCAATGTCCTCAAGGATATTTATTCCCATTGATGTTCCGTATGTGCGTCAGACTGAGTGCCACCTTTATTTAATATGTTATTCTTGTAACTTTTTAATTATTGATGTATCCGAAAGTCGCCTTTTTTGTAACATTGTCACCACGTCAACTCGCCCCTTGCTGCCTGAAGTACATACACAACAGTTCCCAAAAATATATATTGTGGAAAATGCTAATGAAAGCCGGTCAATGGTGTGGCCTTGGTATGGATATAACTCCTTTTGCAAGAAATGTCTTGACACAATGCATGCAACATAGCATTGTCCTCCTAATTCTGAGATCAATGCCAAAGTGATTCTCCCCTGCAGGTGCTAAGTACACTGATGCAAGATAAAACCAAGAAAGCATAAAGACCTGCTCTGAATGTGTGCACACACTGGAGCCTTGACTGATATCCCTTAAGTCATGGTCTTTTGAATATGTGGAATAAATTGCCAGTATCACTCTGTTAAAGGAACAATAGTAAAACTGTTTATTTTTCAATGTTCATTATTTGAAAAACACACAATTAATTCCAACCATACGCATATCCAGTATGTACACACACCCATGGTACCTTATCACCATGACTACAGCATATGCAAAAAAAAGCCCATGCATTTACTCCATCACTGAAACAAAGAAAGTGGTAAGGATGATATTTTTCTTGTACCTCTGCTGAAAAAAAATAGTGGTTGGCTTCTTGCTGAAACACTGTATTGCGAGTGCATTTTAGGTCATGGCATTCTAATAGTTCAGCACTTGATGACTCTAAAAGAAGTAATAACTAAAAGGAAATTAACAGGAAATTAATCACCAAAAATCAGCTGTTACTTTTGAAATGTGGTTGAACAGAATTATTTTTTTAAACAAACACTGGAAACAGGCAAAAATTGTAAACAAGTGGACCAGATGGGCATATTTAACCATGTATTCTCAAACAACCATCACAGGTTACTTGAAATGGGAGCATTTTTATGGCCTTTTGAAAGATGTCACTGTGCTGTTTGGTGACAGGAGGCTTATTTTACATGGTGCTTAAGTCAGAAAAAGTGTACAGCAATGCACTCTGGCTGCACAGATTCACCCATTCAGCCCAAAATGTTGCACTGCAGTGCTATTTTCCAGAGTTTAGCAGAGAATATGCCCCAAAGTGTGTCAGAAATGCATGAAATACATTGACTTCATTCCAGCAGGAGCAAAATTCGTGATAAATTCAAGTAATGGACAATAAAAATTGTAAAAAAAAAAAAAAAAAGATCCTAGAAGAACCTACAAAAAATTAAAGGTGAACGACAAGGCCGACTAATGATATCAGCGTCAGATCGAGACATCCATTGTTTGAGCCAAAGTGGACTGCATGGGAGATGACCAAGGAGGACACCATTGTTCTGTTGTTTCTTTGCTCTATATGGCCCTGGGTGGCTTGAATCTGTGCAAGACACAATGAAATCTCAAGACTATGATGTATTATATAGGGAAATGTGTCCAGTTTCAAAAACCCAGTCTCGTTCGCGGATTATGGGTTTTGCAACAGGATAAAACCTACACGGCAGGTACAGTAAAATGATAGGTGTCAAATTATCATAATATTATCTGCATGAAAGAGTCCTCCTCTGCACCGTTGAATATCCAGGGTATGGACGGGTGACCTCCAACAAGTAGCTGGGTGTTCTCCTCAACAATAAACTGGACTGGACTACAAACACGAATGCCCTAATCAAAAAGGGACAGAGTCGCCTCTTCCTATTTCGGAAAGTGAGGTCTTTTGGGGTTTAGGGGTCACCCCTTAAGACCTCTGTGGTCGATTCAGCCATCCATTATGGAATTGTCTGCTGGTCAGACAGCATCACCAACCACGACAGAAAAAGACTGGAGCGCCTGGTCAAGAGGGCCAGTTCTGCCCTGGACTCTCTGCAGGAGATGGGCAACAGACCGGACTCTAGCTAAATAAAAACTGATTGGACAGCCCCTCCCACCCGCTCCTGCCCACCCTGACAGCCAGACTATTACACTTGGGCTGCAAGAAGAAGAGATACCGCCGCTTGTTCCTACCGACTGCTCCCTCGCTTCTTATTAAACACACATTGTAAATAGCACAGCCACCTTATGTCAAGTCAATTGAGTTACATATAGCAAATATGCTTTTTAAACTGTATTTTTATTCTTTGCACTATGTACAGTTCTTTTCATGAAACTTTTGTGCAGTTGTACATTTCAGTCTCCATACTTTCTTTTATGTTTTGATCCCCCCCACGCCTCCTTTGAATTTTGCTGCTGTAGATTGCAAATTTCCCCATTGTGGGAATATTTGCGATTAATTAATGATATTCCTCTCCATCTGTTACTTTTTTGTGTTCAGCTTAATTTTAGTATTTGTCTTTATGGTTTCTGTAGGTGGGTTGCCTTTTTCTACTCGCCCTTTTTATGTGTTGGCTTACTGTGTTCGAGTTGTTGGGGGTGGTGAAAACAACAGTCAGACACAGCCTGAAGCAGACATATTTGGCTGCCAATATGTTGGGCTTGTTTAGCCAAAGTAACGAAAGCAAGGGTGAGCAAGTGAAAGAATGGAAAATTTACATTCTAAAAACACAGTGACAACAGAATTAATAAAGGTAGAGTGTTGTGCCTAATTTGTAAGGAGTTTGTGAAGTACTCATTATAGCACAGTGATTTAAGGGTATATTTTATTTTTTATGTATGTGTTTATCTGAAGCAAGTTCAGTGTTAGGTATTAGAACAAGTGTTTTCTTACCGTTTTTGACTTTTTAACCTAAGTACTAATGTTTTTTTTTAAGATGTACACATACAAGCAAACAGTTATATTCCCCCTCATGGTTCAAACTAAAGGTTGCAGGCAAGATTGTGAATAGGCTCAAAATGCAGAATATAAATGGCTAGGAAAACATCTGTACAAGTCTACTGCAAAACAAGAGAATATTCCATAAATAAGAATTAAAATAACAATGTAATGTGTTTAAAATGAACATAGTTTCTCTCAGTAATTTGAGATTAGAAATAAATTCATTAATTACGCCGTTTTAAATCGCCTGACACCACGAGCCACGTGGACGCCACACTTCAACGTGGAGTTACACAGCAGTGCTTGATACAGAATGGGTGACAGGAATATTTGGCAATCAGATGAGCTATTTTCGGAAGAATCTGTCAATGTACCTCAAAAGGAATGTCAACAAAGATGATCAGAGAAGCATTTTGTCAGGCTGTTGCCTGGAAGATTCGATAGGTGTGGATTTGGCGCATCAACTGCACAGACTTAAGGATTCAGATAGACCACTTGATCAACTCATTCATCATTGAGAGAATGGCCTGTTACCATATTTATTCATGGTTTTTTTTGTCTTCTATTTTCTCCCTTTCATTGAGTTGCAGCTATAAATTGTGAATTTCTCCATTGCGTGACAAATAAAGGTTTTCTTACCTTATTAGTAAACCCCATTAAAGACCTTAGATACTATTGTTGGTTCGAAGGCTATATGCTAGCTCGATAAAGATGGTGTATAGGAGGGTGTTTGGATTGATTGATTGATTGATTGATTGATTGATTGATTGATTGATTGATTGATTGATTGATTGATTGATTGATCGGTAGATCGATCAGTCGGTCGATCGATTGATTGATTGGAGGGTGTTCAGGGACGGCTGTGACTAGTTTCTAGTATTCGACGAAACAAGGATTGGTTCGGGGTCAGGATATGCATCTGCAGATCACCATGAAGCTCATCTTAATTAAACACAGCCAAACGTGCATCTTTCTGTACGAATGATGTTGATAAAACATTAGGAGTACTCACCCAACAATTGAGCGCCCCCTCGTCAAAGAGAAAACACTGTTTATGTGGGCCTGACAAAATATTTCTTATCATTGCCTCTGATTTTAGTACATCTCCTGGTTACTCTGATTTAATGCATCTGTAGTGTTCACATTGGCTTTATTTGGAATGTCTCCCACTTCCGATTATGTTTCTACTTGCCGATGTGTGTGTGCTAAAAAATATGGTCCAGACTGAGGCCTGATTACAACAGCCGTGTCATAAATAAATGACTTGATCATTTTCGCATGTCACAGGGCTAAAAATAGAACATCACGTTGTTAGCTCGGCTGTTGGATGAGCTCTTTGTACAGACGTTTGACTTCCTTCCTGTTCCTACTTCCTCGAATGATATCATTCAATCCTATTTAATCATAGAGTGTGTATTCATTACAAATAAGTCATTGCAAGGCACTTGCCATTTAGAACAGGTCTTCACACTCCCATTTTGTGTGCACAGACATATACCAGTTTTTTAATGATCACAATATTTTGGATTTTGGGTTACAATGAAAAATACAAAAAGACCATGGCATTACAGATGGAGTAATACTTTGAAGACAACTCAAGTGAAAGAACACCTGGCAATAACAGTCATCAAGATGAGTAGTGAATAACCCGGTCCGCACCGGTCCGCCTGTCGACCTCTCGCTCCCTCACACCCTAATTCGTGAACAAGACCGGATAAGTGGCAGAAGATGGATGGATGGATGGATGGATGGATGGATGGATGGATGGATGGATGGATGGATGGATGGATGGATGGATGGATGGATGGATGGATGGATGAGTAGTTAGCTTTTACAGTTGTGACAGTCCTGGACTTTGAACAAGACCATTGATTGTATGTTGATGTTTTTCGATGAGTTCCCTTCTGGTATGCAAAAGAATACAATGTTAAATGTTTGAAATGTGCATGATATTACATTGGTTTCACCTTCTTTTGTAACAATGCATTTGTTATTCAGAGTCTCATTGTATTTACCTTAAATATGCTGAAGAAATGCTTCTTCGTCTTATGCTTTTTATATATCATGCAAATAATTTCTTATATTTAAGTGCAATGTTTATATTCAGACTGCACAAATTGTTACAATGTTTCACCAAATAGATTTTTTCATATACTAATGACAAAATATCTTAATTTAATGATAATAATCTCTAATGACACTTTGTCGTGACACTTGCTGTCGAACGTTGGAGAACCACCGATCCTTGACCCCCATCTATCCAAGATCTCTTGTTTATCCGTATCATACTCATTCAAGCATGTGATCATGCTGGATCATAAGAAGGGGTTCTCAAACTTTTTCTCACTCAGATAAAAGTACATAACTGTTACTTATATTTTATGTTTCAGCTCCAATCCAAAGGTGTTGTCCAAATCCAGGGTGGTTCAAAATGATAAAAGCTAAAAGTGCAACAGATGTGCGTCCACAGTGCACGTTGTGGTACTAATGCTACATGGGATACCCAGTGGATGGGGTGGCCTATCTGAACCCTTCACTCACAGGTCACCGCAGTCACAACTGGGAGACGTGTCATGATTTGACATCTGATATACAGGCCCCTGGCAACAATCTTCAGCAACAGACACAAAGGTCACCTCAACACAAGCTTGCTGTCCACAGACACACAGATACACACTCATGCACACACAGGAGCTCCACTCTAATCTGTGATGGTGCAGATCTCTGCTCAAAGAGTCTGAACGCACTGATCACCAGTCAGCAGGAGTCCGCAGTGGATGTAAGGAAGGGAGGATGACGTTGGGTGGTAGTTTCTACAAGCAGAGCCACACAAGCATATCCATAGGACGCACACACACGCATGCACATTTTCTACCATGCTTCTCATTTGATTATAGGTGACCGGGTTATGGAGAATTGAAGCGTCAATCGGCTGGCGCACGCGCAGATACTGTATAGACTCCAGGCGTGCACGAGCCTGTCTCCTTTACATCAGGACCAGTGGCCCTCACAGTGCATGTGCAACTGGAACTTACCGCAGTCCTCGCACAACACTCTCTCCACATCCTTCTTGAGCTCAGGCTTGCTGGCGTCCACGGGGGCGTACGATGCCTTGAACACGTCGGGCACCCCGGTCGGGTCCATGAAAAAGATATACCTGTGGTCCTTCTCCACCGTGGTGCAAGGGGGCTCGGAACTAAAGTCCCCGACGGTGACGAGCTGCTCCCTCTCCAGGCCGCCGCTGTTGACGGGCCACACGTCCAGCACTTTGACATTCACACGGTAGGGCTCGCGGCGGGAGGAGACGTTCTCCGGGGAGGAGCGCACCTCGCCCTCAATGACCACAGCTGATCGGTACGCCTGGTCCTGGAGGGAGTTGAGACTCGGGGCGTAACAGGCGAACGAGACCCCGATGACCAGCATGGAGAAAAAATTGGAATGGTTTGAAACCCCCTTCTAGAAAATGAAAAACCATTTTGGGAAATTTGGAAAAACCAAAAAAACCTTTATTCCCTTTCAAAAATTTTAATGGTTTTTAAAAGTTTCCTTTATGTATTTTTAAAAACAAAAAATTTTTTTTTGAAAACCCCTTTTAAAAAGAAAAGGACTTTTAAATTTTTTCCCGCTGCTTCGAGGATAAAACCACCTTTATCGATGATATACCTCATATTAATTGGATTCAATATTCGATAATCGATATTAAACCATATCTTTATGTAAGATCTTTAATATATGTTTGATCGGTTTATTATTTTTTTTGATGCATGTCTTTGAGACTCGTCTACTAGGCTTTATTTCAGAAGCGTTTTGTTTAGGATTCAATTCATGGGTATTTCACCGCGTTGAAAATTACGCAAATCATATAAAACAATTTAGAATGAAAAACCTATATGACTCAAAGAATTAAATTTCCCAGTATTCATGACTGTTTTCGGTACCATAAGGTTCTAAAAAAGTGATTTAACTTTAATTTGCAATTAAATGGGCTTAAAATTCCCGAAGAACCATAATTTACAATTATAAAAGTCGTTCAAAAAACAAGCAAACAACAATGAACGCAGTGCAAAACAACATAAACAAGTGTATCCTCATTATGACCGATAACATTCCACGAACGGCATGATGAGCGGCATCTACCTACAGAATTCAGTGCTACATATTGATCAATTGCATCGCTGACTCAGACTGCTCTCTGCGCAATCACATCCAGGAACTAACGCAAACTCCACAGATAACTAAATGCAGTTAACTAGGATTCTGGATGATATACAGAACATAGCTGTTAACTGTTTAAGAGTGAATATGTGATACGGCTATAATTCAGTTATTTGACATACATTCCACGGCGAGCACTAACAAACACGACACACACCACGTACAACCAACGACATCGAAATACAAACCACGGGACGCCACATCCAACCACATCCACAACTAACGACACCAAATATCATACTGTCATGATGTACGGACATCTGTATATTTCTATGAGCTTGTAGGTCGGCATGTAAGTGAGCAACACTGCGCTGATAGCATAGACATGTCAAGGCATAGGCTTATTCTGACGTAGTCTAAGGCATGCCACAATGGCATGATTTCAGGCACGATGTAACATCGCATGCACCTAAAGATCTATTGCAGGTTCGAATCGTCCATATCGGTTTCATGATTGAGAAGTAGATTCTTCCGTTACTAGCGCTAAGGCGGATGTTCGCAAGGATGGTCCACTACTGCATTTATTAGTCATCGTGACTAATTCCTATCTAGTGAGTTATATTATGTAAGATGATATGCTCATATGAAGAATACTTACTGTTAACACTGCACATACACCTATACCATATGAGTTTAAAAGAAGATGCGTTTACCATACTGTATTCATCTATTGTAAGATTTGATATCACAACACATGCTAATGACAACATGTCAGCATACGAAACTCAATCCAAGAAACAACCCAAGACATCGATCACCTTAGCTCTTCGACTAATGTCAACCAAAAGAACACACGCATATTTTCAAATCATTATCCATGATATTATGACAATAATCAGCTTTGTATCCAGTCAGAGCACTACAATCAGTGAATCCATTATTGAATGACCTTGAATCATTCATTGTTAGCATACAGGATAATATGTGTAAGGAGTAGTTAAAATTACTGTCACGAGCTATAAAAATGATTCATTCGTTTCATGATATCCAAACTCTTAATTCGGTCCAATGTAATGGCAATATTTGATAAACGACTAATTGCTCTCAGAATCCTTAATTAATATAATAATATCCTTATGTAATCTATTAATCAATGTTATCAAACTTTATCAAATGATAAGTCTTATACTACTCATGAGTCCATAGGCTTCTTCAAGATCGACTCCTATATACGTGTCTAATTATTCTAATTAGATGGAAGTTTCAGATTGCCTAATTCCTTGAGTAACCATGCTCGTTCCATAAGAGTGCTACCACTACGTATTGATATGTCGACCATAGCACACTGTTGGCCTAACGTCTTCCTGAGAGCTTTTCCTGTATCTCATCGTTACTGTCGCACCATTGTCTTGCTTGAAAACGATATTGTTAAATGAAATAGTTCCCATACAAATGCTTAATTTGAACAATTCTTGACTAGCCTACGAGATGCCTATTATCAGTCCGAAATATGACATAGTCCGAAATAAATTCGTCCATAAGCAAAGTATGGTTGGAAATAGCCATTGCACATGTATTGCATCGGAAGTGTTAAAAGCAGATTGGTCGGCTCAATGTGTGTTGCAGTAGTTCTCAAGTAACCATTCTATGCAATGTGCTTTGTTGTAAGTTTCCAATGTACGTGAGGAAAGATATTTACTATAGATCTAAGCTAGTATGCATACTGTATCATTGCTAGCAAGATAACATCTGACAATCATTCAGAAGATTACATACATCATACATACATTCACATGCTGAGTTCTAGTGCAACATAGAATTAGCGAAGTAGATGTCATAGATATGTAGGTAAATGTTCAATCGACTAGACTTCTCAATGGCATACCTTCTAGTTCGTTAGAGGCAATTCTGACATTGCCTGAGCACATCGTACAAACAGATCAGTCATCAAATCGCATGCATACAAACACATATGTAACTATCTCACTACAGATGACCAATCGTATGTGCGGTGTGACATAAGCAACGGTAGACCTTTTGGAGATATAGTTTCATCCCGAACCGATCTAGAACTTCTCAGACGCGCGACCTCGTGGGGCTTGATTGAAATATAGCCGAAAAAAAAATGCTGAATCTTCAATACATTAGCCAAAATACAATGCTCAACATCTAATTCTTACTAAGTCTCCCAGCTCCGTATTACTTCACTCGTTCATCATGACACTCTTTGCACATGTGAGATTCAACATGAGATGGAGGTTGTGCGATAAAGGAGTATGCTGACGACCGGGACTTACGTGTTACTTGCATTCCAAGCTGTTGACAGACTCTACCAGTTCAACATCTACTAGCTCCTTCACTCATTCATGCAAAGCAAAAAGAATATTCTTCAAAATGCAATAGGATTCTATGGTATGTTCTTATTGCAACTAGAGCATCTAGATATATACTCGCAGCCTGCTTCAGATTCTAGGATCAAAGACCTGCGCAGGCAGGACGCTGGGTGATGTTTTGACGATAAACATTGGAGGTACATCAGATAATTATGCAATAATTCTTGGTGAACTTGCCATATGTTGAGTTGTCAGATTGTAACGCTGATGACTTCTTTCCACATGTATGCTACGTACAATGTTATAAAAGGATCAAGGTGAGTTGATGTATTATGCAATGTCGCTACGACTAAGAGTCAAGATTGGCCAATGGCTTGCACTAGTGGTACACATTCCTTAAGTCCTACTGCTTTAATATTACAACTACTGTTTGTATTCATATTTAGCATGAGAGATTGTTCAAACTAACCGATATATATGCCTGAATGTCTAATTATACAAACTTAGCAATGATTTTAATGGTTCCACAGTTTGTAAGTCACATCTTAGTCACAGTATTTGATGATTATCAAAACAATTCAATTGAGAATTGCCATACGATAAAAATGCTGAATGAAATTCAAATGCGCAATGCATTTGAAGTCCGCCACAGTTGTATCGTACGCTGAGTCTAGACATTGCGGAATCTAAAAGAAGGTCGACATTGGTACACATCAGTTCTGAAAGATATGAGTTAGTCGTTTCAAGTCTGATAAATTTGTACTGCTTTATATCCATCTCGGGGCAGTTTGACAAACAGGGTCGAATGGCACCACTTCTGTAGCAAGAATGCCTTGTCAGCAGGCATTTCAGCTGTTAATCCTACATGTCCTTCTAATCTGGCTCTTCGTCACACACAGGTTTAAGAAATCTAACATTGACGTTGTTCTACTAAAGTCTTCCTTCACTTCCGTCAGGACGCATGTGTCTCAGCAACCCAAAAGCACTTCCGAATTAGATGACTTAAAACTGATAGGTATGATCAGCATACGTTAATCGGTCAAAAGCTATTGATGGATTTGGTTATCAATAGTTCAGCAGTGTCGGAGAGCGTTGTTTACACAGTAGAATAAGAAGTCAGAAGCTAGACATTTTACAGGTTTGACCAAGATTTGTGCACACTTAAGTGAATCGGTTTGATATAGGGAGGATTGCTGATTGAGACTTCAGGAGAAGCTCTCACGCCTCGAAAGATGTGCACAGCCTCAGGTCTCTGGATAATGGGTCTCGTGTCCAGCATAATGTTCAAGTCAGAATTAACTGCTCTCAGGTTGACGTCACGTGGACGTTGGTGCTGTTCCTCAGTGGGTTTCTCCGGGCCTTGCGGTGGATTTGCGGATCCCTCGTAGGCTCATAACATGCTGCAGATGGTCACTTCCACTCGTCTACTAGTGAAGATTGGAACGGTTGGACCTATGTCACATGCGATGCTAGGTCAACAATGATCTGGGTTGTCATACACTATGGCTAGGCACGAGAATGTGAGTTGATCAGCGAAGACGCTGGGTAATTGCCGGACTTAAAATCGGCGAAAATGGTGGATTGGTATGTTGCATGACAATATCCATTCACTTGGTCATGAATTGTGAGCTTTGCACATTCGGACTTGGGGTTATCAGCGGTCTCCTTGAAAACTATGACTGCAAGAGATAGCAGAATTTGACCAGAGCTCGGTGACGAGGGCGGACTGATTGCGAAAATGGGAGGAAAAACAAGAACAAGGGGTACAAAAGCGAGACACGGAGTGAGACGGAGCGCGATGAGGAGATTGACAAGGGAAGGATAGGTGAAAGAACAGATATCTTTGTCATTAGTTAATGACATTTTAAGCACACGACGATGAGTAGCTCAATGGCGAAGGCAATGGACATAGTGACAAGAGGAGAAAGTGGGGTAACTTAGAGACAAAACTGTGATCAAAATAAGCCTAGCAGATGACGATTAAAGCGTATGTGAATGAATACGAGGGTAAGTAAGGACAGAAAGGAACGATCACTTACGCGATGTCAGATCAAGTAGTCAGCAGGAATGAGCAGTCTTTGTGACAGTTACATTGCAGTTATCTAAAAGACAAGCATAGAGAGTACAAAACTGGTGTGTAAACACGCATGCATGAGTCATGAAGTGAGGAAGAACATGTCGGTGACATTAAGAGACATGCAGACAAGTAACTTGGCCTGGCAAAGCAGTAATCAACTAAGTGTCATGGCAGTCTACATAGATGACATGCCATGCACACATCTACATTGGTACACCTAAACGGTTATGACACAGGTCAACTACATTATGCGCCACAACTTAGGTACACTTAAGGTGCGAAATTAACACCTCAATGTTAGTGCATCGTGATCAGCATTGAACTTTGAGGTACACATAATTAAGGACACATAGTACATCGTGAGGAATATACTAAGAGTGGACACGTAAGGAGTAACTCAGTGACCAAATGCGCTGAAGGATATGAAGTGCAGAATTCACGAGGAAGATGACACTGACTGACAGGCTGCAAGAGGATAGGAGAGAGATAAGAAGTGACAATGGTGGCAGATGAAGTAATGAGAGTGACAGGAATGATGATGTGGCACAAGATATAGAGATTGACTGTGCAGTCGGCAAAGATCTTGTGATAGATTGTAATGGATCGAGAAGATGAGCCAAGTGAGAGATGAAGGAAATGTGACGGAATGAGAGACAAATGAGATGTGACTGTTGGGCCAAGACGTAGCAAATTAGCAAGGATGAAGTGAGGAGGGCGCTGAGAGGATGAAGGAGGGGAAGGACACGGGCCTGATGATTCCAATCGAGGATGGAAGGTTGGAGGCTGGCGTGTGTTACAGACTGAGATGTGATGTCAACAAATCTTAGATGGTGAACAGTATGCCATGAAAGAATGGAACGAAGTGTGCTCCTTTTATTCACTTGACGTATTTGACTAGTCCCTCTGATTCCCCTTTGCTTTTCCTTCAAGTTCTTACAGCTTTGTCTTGTCCAAAATCGTGTCAGGTTTCTCTCTCCAAGGCGGAGGCACAGCTATTTGCACGAGAGGGTCGTATCTTGTTGTGCAATATAACATGCATGCCAATCATGGCGTAATGTCACGTGTATAGACTTTCACCAGATGAAAACAATGAATAGGTATATGCTCATTTCAAAGCATGAAAATGTGCTTATTTAACAACGTGATGATTTGTTTTTGTTTTGTTTTTTTGTTTCTCCTCAGCTAGAAATTATATCAAACTTGAATCAATGTGTTGGGTTTGCTAACCCAGCATGAAAAACGCTCCCTTTCTTTATTCTGCTCCACGCACGTACACACACACATACATACATGAACAGGCCCTCCCGACCTACACGCACACACACAGCTTATCCCCTGCTGAGGCCTCATATTGCATTTGGAGTGTTCGGGAGGCCTCCACAGTATTTCCAACGAGGCCTCCTCTCATTACAATCCGGGAGTGTGCTTATGGATTGAGCGTGATCCCTTTCTCACCTGAAACTGAACACAGGACATACAGATTCCAATTTGACCCGTGCTTTTATTCTAGTTAAGCTTTCACATCAGCAAGGAGCTAAAAGTGGACAGTTTGAGCCTCTTATGAAACATTCTCAAATCAGTCTGTAGAACATGAGAAGGTTTGTCTCTTGAAGTCTGTCGGAAGAAACTGGGACTTTAATGGCTCAGGACCACCAATCCATCAAAGTGGCTACCAATGATCACCTTTCGCAATAAACCACAGGGACATAATTCCATCATGAGTAGAAGTATATTTCTCACATTGGCGGAATATTTGTAAAGAACAAATATTCATTCAACAAACATCCATGGCGTCCATGACACAAAGCTTCATGGACAGTGGAACTAAAACTATTTCTGACAATGTTTAAGGCTGCCCCTGAATAATATGCACGTTACGTGTTGTTCGAGAGGGAGAACCCTGGATGACAGCATCCGTGCCCTCCATACTGTACATCTCGAGTGACCGTGCAGCTTTTTCTTAAGGCCTCGAACGTCAGCTCTTGAATGGAAAATACACGTTTGACAGTATTTTCATGGTTGTTGGAAATTGGATTGAGCTTTCTGCAGTGCTTTTTTCATGCAGCTGTAGTCATTGTAGCCAACCCGATTCAGTCTGCCTCTTGACAACAGTGTTTGCAAATGTGTTGATATGGACAGTCTGTCATTTGCATTGGCCATGCCCACGTATCAGAGCCGTTTTCAGGCCCCTTGAAAATCAACTCAGTCTTCTGAGAGGAACATGCGTATGCATGATATCAAACGGCCACCTTCCACACAACGTTGGAGGTGGCCTTTCGTTTACCAAACTGGACAGCAAACACATCTTTGACTTGGTGTGACAGTCCAGATTTCAGTATCTCTCATTGGCCATGCAGGGTTCTTGCTTAACTTCACATCCAAGAGCAGCCTCTGGTCACATGACTCCACACAATGAGTTGCTCATTCTGCTCATCTTCCAGTTGTGCTCATACATGGCAGTCCATAGCGGAGCGTATAGGCTACTCTTGCCGCTCATGCAACCTACAACCAACAACCTATAGACCGCTGTTGTTGTCCCGAAGGAAAGTGGATCCCAGATTTTTCAGTGCAGAAGGGTGTCGATGCACAATGAACACATCCCATGCCACCGTTTAGTCTGAAATCTTTAACCATCCTAGATGAAATATGTTGTGCTTTTCGCTAATGTTTTAATCTGTGATGTGTGTATGAGTGTGCGTGTGTACATATAGATAGAAAATATATCTATAAATATATGGTTTGTTATATATGATGCGGAAAGAACATAATATTGTTATATAAATAGGAAAGAACATTGCATTTTTCTTTTGCTTTGTATATTTCTACCTACAGGAAGCATTGAATAAAAATGGATACTTACTTGCACTTTAGATATATTAAAAATAAGAAAGCAAATCTAGATATTATTTTTGATAGGGATCTTATTCAAACAATATAAATGACAAGCTTTTTGACCGTTGCTGGACAGAGATGTATGGAGTTGTACTTATTGAAGTATATTTTGTCCGTGTCAGAAAGTTTACTGAAGTAAATTGCATGATAAAGTAGTGCTATACACCAATATTGTTCTTTTTATTTTATTTTAAGTTGGTAAAAAATTGTCTGAGAACTGTGATAATGGTCCTCTTGTATGTTAAAGCTCTCCATTCCCTTTCGAGGGTATTTCTTGTCAAAATATGGCCTTTCCTGACTACATGTCGATGGTGCTTATACTTTGACTTTCACATCGAGCTCATCCTGTGCATCTCAATGTCATCACGACTCGTGTCACCACCTTATTAAATTTCTGTTGATGGCAAAAAAAGAAGAAAAAAAGGTGTGCTGTTTTGTACAGTGCTGTTTATTTTTAATGTTTGGGGGAGTCTTGTTGTCTGAAAAATGATTAATCATGCAATAAAAGTTCATTCCATGCGTCCTTGTCATCGCTCATCTGCAGCAACACTGCATTTATGGCTGTTTTTTAGAACGGACACAGCATGACATTTACTATCTAGTCTTTTCGCATTTTTACTGCATAAATCGCAAAATATATATATATATATATATATATATATATATATATATATATATATATATATATATATATATATATATATATATAGTTGTATCATCTTTAATCCAAGATATTCTTAACAAATGTTTTAGTTGTGTGACTTGTGCTGGCTTTAAAACACTGGCCTGGGAACTTAGTAAATATGTAATATTTACCCGTGAAATTAATACATTTATCCCACCTTGATATTTAGATGGATATTCAAAGAAAAAAATGTTAGTTATTATTTTGATTAAAATGTCGCAGCTTCTGCGAATGTTGCTTTTGCGCAACCAAAGTTGGAAAAAAGTATTGATCAAATTGTGCATATTAGAATTAGGATATATGAGAACAGTTATATATATATATATATATATATATATATATATATATATGACCGAGCAAAGTTCCTGTGGGACTTCCAGATACAGACTGACAAGATGGTAATGGCCAACCAACCAGATATCGTGGTCATAAAGGGAAAAGGAAAGCCGTTGTCGTGGATGTAGCGGCCCCGAGTGAGCTGTAGAGAGCCTGGAAGGTAAAGGTGACAGTCGTACCTGTGGTGGTCGGAGCACTCGGGGCAGTGACCCCCAAACTCGACGAGTGGTTGCAACAGATCCCGGGAACAACATCGGATATCTCGGTCCAGAAAAGCGCAGTGCTAGGACCAGCACGGATACTGCGCAGAACTCTCAAGCTTCCTGGCCTCTGGTAGAGGACCCGAGCTAAAAAAAAAATACACAATACATTGTCATTCTTTATTTGATCTTCAGAATCAGAATCATCTTTATTGCCAAGTATGTAGAACACATTAGGAATTTGTTTCCGGTAGAACACGCTGCACTAGTATCGTCATCAAAAAAACTGCTAAGTGGCACTATACAGTTCCATTTTGGCTACTATTGATTATTTCTCTGGTTGAAGTTTCTGTTCGAATGTCCTAAAAACTGTCCAAAAAATGTTTTTATACCGGTAATAATAATTTTTGATTCCAAAAGCATTGAAAAATGCCATAAAGACAGTTATGGAAATTGACCGATCTGTGTGTGATCCCCAACAAAAAAAGACAAAATGGGCCTTCATGTTCAAAATTAAGTCTAATCACAAATAAGGTCTAAATCTAACCGTATTTTCCGGTCTATAAGGCGAACCTGAGTACAAGGCGCACCCCCAATGAATGGTGTATTTTCAAACTTTTTCAAAATATAAGGCACACCGAACTACAAGGCGCACCTTCAATGAATGAAACAAGTTTTCTAAATATAATATATATACATATATGTATATCGAAATGTTTTCCAAATATAAGGCCACGCCACATTATAAAGCGTTACAGTGGAGGCTGGGGTTAAGCACGACTTCTACAGGGGGAAAGAGAGTCGTGACTGCTGACATTAGTTGCCAGACCTTGTGGCTTGTTATTACTTCACATATAAGGTGCAAATGCCTATAAGGCACAGGGTCGTCTTTTAAAGAAAATCAAGGCTTTTAGGTGCAACTTATACACCGGAAAATACGGTAACTTTTGTGGCTCAATTCGTCAAACATCTTAACATCCAATTGTTTTGGTCTCTCATCTTTGTATGAAAGACTTGTTTATTTAAAAAAAAAGTCAACTAATTTGCGAACATAAATTGCTTAGTTGTTGGTGATACCGTATATAAAGGAGGGGGGAAAATCACTGTTTTGCTGTCTAGATTACAATTATAAAATATATGAAGTGGTTGTATTCTTCTAAAATGCCTTTAATATAGAGTACAAAGAAATATGTACAGTACATCATTGATGTCCATGGCACCCAAACTGCCGCATATGGTTTGGGTGCCAATATTAATAAATCACAACTACAATCTTCTCTATAAAACCTTAGTTGATGAAGCAAAGACTAAATATTCAGTTACTATATCTTGTACACTTTGTAATCGTAAAAAGTTCAAATATACAACCAAAACAAAATGACTAATACTGGATTGACTTCGTGTTTTTTTTTCCAATGAGCATAACAATGAACATATTTTATCACAGTCCTATTTTACAGCATGTTTAACCTAACACTGGGTACATTGGTTAGCACAACAGCCAAACTGACTAGAAGGGGCAATCTTTGCGTTAAAAAAAGCTATAATTAAAAAATACAGTTTTATCCTGATATAGTACAGTTTTCAATCTTAAGCATTGTCCAGCTGGAATTTGGAAACTAGAAAGTTTCCAGTTAAGTCCCCAAATGATTTTCAAAACTGTCCGTTAGCAAGAGGATAGCTGGACCCCAAAGCAGAGACGTGACAGCCTACAAGAACATGAAAAGCTCCGGTAACAACACATTTCATCTGTGCTGTATGTCATGCATATTAGCATATTTGACAATAAAGCTGACTTTGACTTAACAAGTCAACAAGTGCCTCACTGAGGAATAAGGTGGGGGGTGGAGGGGCTCTAAGCTCTACAGTTGTGTCATATGAAAACTACTTTGAACGTGTGTCATATACTGTGTATGTGTGTCAATGTGTGTTCCCGCACAGGTATTTAGGCAGGATCAAAAATGTGCTCGCAAACATCAGTACCAACACCACTTGCTCGGCATGACAATGTCCTCATATTATGCAAGTTGCAAGAGAAGAATCTTTAATGTGATATTTTGTTCAATATAGGCAGGGTGTCTGCTCCACCTTGGGAGTTCTTACTGAGAAAACAAAACCATTTGCTTCCTCGAAAACAAGTCTGTCGCAACGCTCAGAGTGACCCATGCGGCGGATGTTTTGATGGCTATTTTGCTGGCCACATTGTTTTCCAGCCACTCTCCTGACACTTTTTTTGCGGGGGTGTTTGGTGCAACCGATCGGAACAGGCCTACCACTGCATTTGTCCAAATGGGCCAAAAGCAAAGAAAGAAATAAACTGTGGAAAACCCCGAGACTAAAATATCATCATATTTTATAAAGAAGTGCATCTCACAAGAATGGTAGCTGCATTTGTGCTGAAGTTTTTTTTTCTGAAATAAGAAAGCCTGTCCCTTTCGGCAAATGATTTTTTTCTTACCTAAAATACATGAAGCACAATTACTTCATCAAGCCCAAAACAATGCTACGTGAAATTCTTCCTAACCAACACTCAAAAAGTATTTTAACAATAACATTGCCAACTCAGACCTTTATACACTGATGTGGTGTAAATGAAGCGTTTATTTGCAGATTTAATTGAAGAGGTCAAAAAAGAATCAGAAAAAGTCAAGAATACTCTGGTAAAGGTAAACCCATCATCTTTGCGAAATGAAAATCTGAATCCTACATAATGTTGAGCCATTGAAAATGGACACATAAAATTGGCCATACTTCTGAATGCTAAATGACATCTTTTTGAGGAACCCCTTCAATTAAAGCTAAGTGTTAACACTTCAAATTCATTTTTGTGATACATTACATAAATATTGTTCATGTCCAAATACTCTGGACTCTAATTGTATTGAGAAGTGTTTCCACTAATATTTTAGGGTTCAGTCATCATTATTTCAACTCTTCCCACCCAAACTATTATCAGTGCAGGCTTTCAAGTAGAGAAAGGTGCCACTTGTAACAGAACATGACATAGTGCTTTCATTCAGTCACATGCTGATTTCTTCTTTGAAACGCTAGATAGAACGAAAAAAAAATGCAACACATGCCGTGTTTTTAGGGGAACGGCGGTTTCGAAATCACAGCGCGAGACCTCAAGCAAGAGTTGGCTCGGTTTCAAGTCCTTTTTGATTCAAGTTCGTTCTGGTTGACCGTGTGCTCACTAGCTGGTGTCAAGGTGCCATGAGTAAGGCACTCCACTACGAGCTCCTCCGGCAAAGAGTTCCACCAGGGCTTCGCCCTCTATGCGTGTGCAAGGAGACTGTTTGAAAAACTCGCGGCAATAAACATTTTCTCTTGCAAATTAAAATAAATAAATAAATATGTTCAACATGGGAGGATCCATCTGAGTGTTTTTTGTTTCAATTTTCCGTAACAGATTTGTGGTACCGCCTTTGCAAATCACACTCCACCCATTACGCAGGTCCAAAGGGGAGTCTGAAATGTAAAAGCCCAAATGCTACAATCGTACCATTTCCGCTTCCTCTATCTCAGCCGCTGCCTGCAGAGACACCAGACAGAGAAAGAACCAGACGTGCTCGAACATCATTTGTGGTGTCTGGTCTCATTCGAGCTGCTCAAAAGCAAATCCGTATTTTGACTCCAGACAAATCAAATCACATTTGCTTCGAAAAAAATACCGATGTAATAAATAGCAATCACGGTTCTGATCATTTTCAATGTGCAACAGTACTGTGGTCGAGGAGGTGGTGGTGGGGGCGTGTCATAGTGCCGAGGAAGGGTCTTCTATTGCTCAAGGAAACTTTTTATCAACAGGGTTGACACATTTTTGGAAGGATTTTGATTTAGGTAAAACAACAACCCGGGATCCGATAACATGTTACATGACACCACTTTTGGCTTTGAGGGAGGCTTTTAGGGCAATGGTGTCTGTCTGTGGTCCTCCCTCCTTTTCAGCTGGTCTGACCCATGGCAGTGCAACCAGCTCCTTTGCCATTTAAGCCACCGTGAGCCTGGTTGATGGACGGTGAGGACTGAGTCTTGCGGAGATGGCAGTCACGGCCGGTGAGGACGCCTTCCATCATTAGGCCCGCCAACGCGCTGGCCTCAATCTTCTCCAGATCGTCTGTCTCAGTGCGGATTTTGGCCCCAAGTAGGCTGATGTAGGTCTCATATCGAGTCTTCTGCTCACAATGGAAGGAGAGTCGGGAGAGGGTTTGATACAGAGAGATGTCACAAATGACTGAAAAAAAAGAATCCAGACATATTAACTCATTCACTGCAAGACAATATGCAAAATGTGTCCACTGCAGTGCCAGGGTTTTTGTCATTTTCACTCAAATTGCAGGACCCACGGAATATTGAGTTTTAGGACTACATAAACATTCAATACAGCATTAGAAACCTTAGACTCTCTTCATTCATCAGGAAAAAAAGAGTTAATTCCTATGTTGTATGTGTCTGGAGTTAGATGAGCGTGAAATGGGGGCGGTTGTACAAAAGGAAAATGCTTCCCCTTCGTGGCAGAGAAAAAAATTGCCAGAGGTCTGATCAGCTCTTTATCGGAACACATCGGCAAGAAAAACCAAAACTTGAACAAATATGGTAATTGCGCTCCATGTCATATTTTCAATTCCCGAATAAATTCAGGAATGGCAGTGAATGAGTTAAGCTGCCCGCATCTACTTTTTTAGTAATGTTTATATTGTCTCTCTATGTGTGTTGCTGAATCCTTTGTGCTTCTATGTAGATTTGTTTCTTCTGAGTTTACGCCAAACTCTTCTAGCAGACTTCCGTAGGCAATGGTTACTTAGCGATTTTGGATTTTATATACAGTAAAGTCTCGTTATATCGATATTCAAGGGAGTCCGAAAAAATATCGATAAAACCGGGACTATCGATATATCCGACCCTGTTTGCATGTAATTTTCTCCGTGCGTGCATAGAAATAGTATCGATATAACCTGGACTATCGATATATCCGATATCGATATAACGAGACTTTACTGTAATATGAAAACGCCAAACCAGTGGGATTGACTGCCATCATCACACACGCATATCTCAAATGGATTCTTCGGAAGATATTCTACTTGTAATGCAGTATTGTTTAACCGGCTCGACCCACAAAATAACTTAGATTGTATATTTTGAACAACCCTTTGTTACAAAGCCATTCAAAGGCGAGCATTTTTATTTATTTTTTTTGCTGCTGTAGATTGCAAATGTCCCCACTGAGGGACTATTAAAGGCTTTCTGATTCTGATTTTGTTTGATTGATACAGGTCTGTATCTAATGTTGAGTGAAAATCACAGGCACAGTGTGAAACCAACAACAAATGACAAACGCCACAGATCATGTAAAAAAACATGACGAATTATATACCTCATATGTGAGGTAGTGCTCTTTGAGCCGATACTCCTCCCATTCGCGGCTTTTGGGGTCAGATGAGGGCGGGTTTTTCCGGTGCTCTTCCAGCTCAAGGCTCATTTGCTTCAATTTGCTCTCGTGACTCAGCAGCTGCTCCTCCTGCGCCAATCACACGCCGGGCAAAATATAGAAGATCCGCAAAACAGCCCATAAAATGAATTTGCATATAAATAGAATGTGTAAAGGTATGTCATGTAATACAGTATAAAGGACACATGAGAAGTTTTGTAATTAACAAGAAGGTGAAAATGTGCTTATACTGTCTGTACTGGTTTACATGATTAGATATAAACAAACACACGCACGCGCGCGCACACACACACACACACACACACACACACACACACACACACACACACACACACACACACACACACACACACACACACACACACACACACACACACACACACACACACACACACACACACACACACACACACACACACACACAATATTCCAGTGTACCTGATTGAGTCTTGTTGATGATGACGGAAGGATGGGTCGGCAAAATTTTTTCATGGAGCCAATGGCGGCAGGGAAGGCTGGAGCAGAGAACAGCGCCGCAACCAGGTTTATTCGGAAGATCCACGACATCATCTCCTCCTCGCTCCTAAAGAGGAGGAACACAGCGATGAGCTGATTCAGGTCAAGGTAAACCAGTCTGCTAAGTTTACTCACGGGGCTTGTAGCAGAAAAACTCTCCAGTCGGAGGTTTTGAGCTTGAGTACATTGGCTTTCTTGCTGTAATCGGTAGCGCGAGTGGCTAAGGCGTGGTGGATCCGCACTGCATTTTTCAGGTCCACCTCTGAAATGTCAGCATCTGGCTTATATTCATCCTAAATGAGATCAATTGTAGGTTATATTGCATGTTAGACACACACTCAGTTGTATGCATCAGAAAATGAAAGAAGTACCGTATTTTCCGGTGTATAAGGCACACCCAAAAGCCTTCATTTTCTTCAAAAGATGAACCTGCGCCTTATACACAGTGGCGCCTTATATGTACTTCTACTAATTTTGAGCATAGATTTGCATATTGAGCCACAACAATCTCTTAACGACTGTCAGCAGCTACGACTCCATTTTCCCGCCATGGAAGAAGTAGTGCGTAACCCCAGCCTCTACCGTTATAATTATATAATGTTATATAATGTGATATAATGTGGTGCGCCTTATATTTGGAAAACGTTCATATATCATATTTGGAAAACTTTTTCCTGTTCATTGAAGGTGCACCTTTACTCCGGTGAGCCTTATATATGGAACAAATTTGAAAATACACCATTCATTGGGGGTGTGCCTTATACACCGGAAAATACAGTAAATATTTGCAAAATGTCTTGTGACGCAGTGAAGGTAAACGGTCACAGTCCTCAAAATTGAATTCAGAGAAAACAAGTACAGTGATATCTCAGTTTACGAACTTAATTGGTTCCCAGAAAATGTGTGTAAGGCGAAAAGTGTGTCTTCCAAACATTAAATTCCCATCAGAAACCATTAAAAATGAGAATAATCCGTTTCCGTTTCCAGGTCCCCATAAAACATAATCTTATTCTAAATAAGCCTTAAAACTACACAAAGTATACCATATTTTATGGATAATAAATGTGGTATTGGATTGTAATTAAAGAAATAAACTGTACTATATAATAAAGTTGTTTTATTTACCTTTGTGATGGTCAATGTAGTTGCCTCTTGATGATATCCGAGTGAAGTTTCAGTGCTTTCTTGGCGATAATACCCGCACTCACACTATGCCCTGCAATCTGCTTTTCGTTAATCCAAATCAGTTTTTCAACCTCTTCTATTGCCTGAGACCGTTTCTTAAACAAAACAGAAAAACCCTTAGCCACACGTAGCAATGGTCGACTTAGCATACTGGTACTGGGACACACAAACGCACACTTCGTTCGTGTTTCTCGATGATCTCCTTCTTCTGTTCGACCGTAATTTTCTTTTGTGAACATTAGCCTGTGGTGGGGTCTTTTTCGGTCCCATAATAGCAAATGTATCCTTGATAACAAACCACATATGCCACGTATGCACTCAGTGAAAGGGTGTGTGGAAAAGTAGTCCGGCAGCCACAGTGGCGCTGTTCGGCCATGTGGTTTGGTGTTCTTCCGCCGAAAACTAGTCCGCCAGCCATTGTGGCGCTCTGTGTGTTTCCCGAAAACTAGTTCGTATGCCAAGATTAGATTCTCGCGAATTTAATGTTCGTAAGGTGAAAAGTTCGTTAGCTAAAGCGTTCGTAAGCCGAGGTATCACTGTACTACTAATTTTGTGCAAAGATTTGCAAGCCACTCCCAGGAAAATAACAATTCAACACTCCCATTTACACCTAAAGTCAACATAGAGTTTACAATTGACCAAACATGCATGGTTTGATGTGTGGAGGTAGAGTGCATACTCCACACAGGAAGGTCAAAGATGGAATTCAAGATCGGATCTTCAAAACTGTGAGGCAGACGTTCCAAGTTTTCGCTTTACATCGTTTGTTGCAATCAAGACTCATCGCCAAGAGAGGGAGACAAACACACACGACAGTTGCCTCCAACTCACTCGCCAAAGCATACAAAACAGCTCAGTCAACCACTCAACAGCATGCACCACATCAGTCATGTGCTGTTTTGTGTGTGTTTCTATGGCAACAAAGAAAACAGGTGGGATACAGTACCTTTTGGAGATATAGTATCATTCCCTTCAGAACCGCATAGAACTTCTTCCAACCGCGGCGACCTCGTGGGGCTGCATTGTAGAAATATGAGCCAGATTAAAAAAAATGCTGATTCATCATTCAAGAATACATTATGCCAAAATTAAAATATACATGTTAAACTGCTCATACAGACTCCAGGATTGGTACGTTCACGTTTATATACTTACTCCGTTTGCCATCCATGTCAGCGTGGCTTTTGCGAGTCAGAACTCCGTGTTTGTAGGTTACAGCATTGAGGAGGACGGGAATGGCGATGAAAGGGTTATTGCTGTCCGTTACCCTGGGAACACGTTTACTGCCGCCCTCACACTGCTCCTCCACCAGTTCTGAGAGGCTCTTCCTTAGCTCTTCTTCTTCACTGCACACAGCAAAAAATAAAATTATTTTTAAAAAATGAATAGCAGATTCCCATAGAGATGCCTTTTCTTTTGTTGCAGAACTAAAAGCATACTCACACAGCCCACTCGAGCTTCTCGTTCTTGATTGAGTTGTACAAGACCTGCGCAGGCAAGGAAGGACATTGGTGTGACAAAATCTTGCTGCGAGGATAAAACATTTTTTGAGGTACAGGCACACTTTCGGGAGGTGAGTGCTGTACCTTCAATAAGTCTTTGGGGAAGTCGTTGCCATTGTTGAGGCCATCTAGATTACTGATAAACTGCTGGCATGACATCTTCTTTCCAATGTTCTAAGGAATGAACAAATCAAAAGTGTGACCATTAGTGGTGTAGTTTTATGTAAATGACGCTGACGACGGTAAACCGAGTCCAAAGAAATTGGCCCAAACTGAATGCAGTTGTGTATCTGTCCACTAGGTGGAAATGTTTACACTATTCCCAAAGCTCGTGCTTTTATTTGACAAGCTTGTACTTGGGTTTTGATGTCATATTCTGGCCTGAGCAAAGAAGTTCACAAATTATACACGCATATATTAATTGTTGAATGTTATATTTAATTCTTTGCCGTTCTCACAATATTTAAAGGACAACCGACGTCACTTTTTTGTTTCCTAACGTTTTATAGCATCTAAGATACCCAAAACACGCAGTATATTTTATTCAAATGCAAAACACCAATAAAAATGACTTGAAGTGTCCAAAATCTGAAAAAAATTGAGCTGTGAATTGGGCATTTTCAGAAGTCCCGCCCCCAGTTCGTGACGTCACGCCACGACGTCTTGCATTGCTGGAGAATCAAAACAATGGCTTCAGATTCGGAGAATATGCTTTCTTGTTACACATCCAGTTATGAATATGATTCAAATAGTTCTGAAGATACATGTTTGCAATCGATTAAATAATTTATTCCGTGCCATTTTGAGGCAACATTGGGGGGAAATGTCTCACCCAAAAAGAGGCAGAAAATGGCCACCGAGCTTCTGTGAGGAATGAATCAGCCCGTTTCCACAGGCTGATAAATTCCTTACATGGACGCCCTCTTCTGGCTCTTTCTGCTGCAACACAAGGTTTTCAGACCAAACAAGCATTGACGTGATGGAAGGACTGCTACAATGTGTCCTTTTTTTTTTCGGTCAGGGGCGTTCCTTCAGTGACGTCACGTGCGGACTCGTCACCAACTCAAAAACAAGACTTCCGGAATATTCAGCATGAGTCTTAAAACGTAAAATATAGCTATATGCGGTGGAATCGTTGTAAAATACGCTCAGTAGAAGTCATTTGAAGCCATTTTACAAATTAAGGACACAACTTGTCCGGAGACGTCGGTTGTCCTTTAAATGTACTGTAAAATTAGGAACGGGCACTGAGCCACATTTTCACAGGTGACCAAGGATTTTTTCCACTATGATGAGAGGATCTGTTGTGTTGATCTACTTTTCGGTGAGGATGTAGCAGAACTTCCTATAACAGATTAAAATGCAAACAACAGCGCCTCTGATGGTCCTGTACTACATTTGGCTCGGTCACATCAAAAATTATTCATTATCTGTTGAATATAAAGCGGCCCGGTAGTCGGGTGGTGAGCACACTGGCTTCACAGTGCAGTGGTCCCGCTCCGGCCTCCCTGTGTGGAGTTTGCATGTTTTCCCCGGGCCTGAGTGGGTTTTCTCCGGGTCCTCCGGTTTCCTCCCACATTCCAAAAACATGTATGGCAAGCAGACTGAACACTCCACATTGTTCTTAGGTATGAGTGTGCGAGTGACTGGTTGTTTGTCTCTGTGTGTCCTGCGATTGGCTGGCAACAAAATCTGGGTGTCCCCTGCCTCACGCCCGAAGACAGCTGGGATAGGCTCCAGCACCCCCCGCGACCCTAATGAGGATTAAGCGGTCTGGAAAATGGATGGATGGATGGATGTTGAATACAAATATCCCATTCATCTTGGTCAAAGAATTGGTGGCTTCTTTGTCTTTTCTAAATTTGCGGTCATTCAGCTTCATCCGTTGATTTAGAACCTCAAGTAGCATAAGCAACGAATTTGGGACATTGATTGTGAAACCAAAGGGAGCACAATACAGGGACTGATTCAAAAATTGGCACCGGAGGAATACTTACCACCTGCGGGGACAGAGAGAGGCCAGGAAACCGGATGTGGTGAGCATGGGGAGGATTTGAAAGGGAAGAAAAGGAACAAAAAAAGGAGAAAGGATGTTAGTTAAAGGAGCGCGATTCACTACGCGAGTGTTTAGCAAGGGCAGGATTGATGTGAGCACTTGAGGGAACATGGGCTGATAACTACTGATTGTGCTATGTGGTTCACATCACCATTATCCAGTTAAAAATGAACACTTGAGACTATGTAAGGACAGGAGTAGGTCAAAAAGTAGGCTGGAAGGCAAGTGTGAGGAGAGTCAGTGAAGGGAGGAGGAGGAAGTGGCGGGTGACTTTAGAAAGACAGAAACATGTCGATCAAAAATAAGCTCTGCCATTGACGGCAAAGGCCTGTTTTGTTGATATTTTGAATCTACGCAGGGTGGTTACATAAGACGAGAATAGAAACACATACATGTCCGTGTAGATCTGTGTTAAGCAGCATGAGAGCACAGGTTAATGTGTGGGCTCCATCTGCAGAGGGACGACACACAAGGCTAAGGTCAACTTGGTGTCACGCATGAAAAAACACACGCATGCAATGTCATGCAGTCTCTTACAGTGAAGTGACACGCATTCAGAAATCGTTCATGTCACGGTGTGATCAACTAAACTTATTAAAGCACCACAGCGCACTGTACATTCGCCTGCCACAACATTAGGTACACCTAAAATGTGTTGTGGAGTCTAACCACAGCACACTGTACATTTGCCTGCCACAACATTAGGTACACCTAAAACGTGTTATGGAATCTACAGTATAGTTACAAATCGTTGTGATGTGAAATTATACTCCATCACACTGAGCAGCGCTCATACATATTTAGTTCTCTTATTTAACTGCATGAGAGGAAAAAAGAAGTGGGACACTGAGGTGATGGACGAGAGTAGACTGCAGTACAAGGAGATGCAGCGCACAGTTAAATAAAGGTGGCAAAGGCCAAACAAGAGGCCTATGATGACTTGTATGCTCGGTTGGACAGCAAGGAAGACGAGACTGATCTTGACTGAGCACGTTCGGGTAATTAAGGATCGAGATGTATTAACAGGTGCCAATTGTGTGATGGCAAGATTGAAAGAGTACTTTGAAGAATTGTTGAATCAGGAAAATGAGAAGGAACAAAGAGTAGAAGATGTGACTGTTGTGGGCCAAGACGTAGCAAACATTAGCAAGGATGAAGTGAGGAGGGCGCTGAAGAGGATGAAGGGGGGAAAGGCACTCGGGCCTGATGATTTACCAATCGAGGTATGGAAGTGTCTTGGAGAGGTGGCGGTTGTGTTCCTGACTGGGTGATTCAACAAGATCTTAGATGGTGAACAGATGCCTGAAGAATGGAGACGAAGTGTACCCGTGCCCATTTTTAAGAACAAAGGAGATGTGCAGAGTTGTACTAACTACAGAGGAATAAAGTTGATGAGCCATACAATGAAACTGGGAAAGGGTAGTTGAAGCTAGACTAAGAGCAGAAGTGAACATTTGTGAGCAGCAATATGGCTTCATTCCATAAAAAAAAAAGAGTACGACAGATGCAGTGTTTGCTTTAAGAATGCTGATAGAGAAGTAGAGAGAAGGTCAGAAGAAATTGCATTGTGTCTTTATAGATCTGGAGAAAGCGTACGACAGGGTGGCCAGAGAAGAGCTGTGGCATTGCATTAGGAAGCCTGTAGTGACAGAAAAGTATGTTAGAGCGGTGAAAGACATGTATCATGACTGTAAGACAGTTGTGAGGTGTGCTGTAGGTGTAAATGAGGAATTCAAGGTGGAGGTGGGACTCCACCAGGGGTCAGCTCTGGGCCCCTTCTTATTTGCTATGGTGATGGACAGGCTAACAGACAATGTTAGACAAGAATCTCCTTGGGCCATGATGTTTGCAGATGACATTGTGATCTGTAGCAAGAATGGGGAACAGGTGGCGGAGAAACTACAGATTGTGGAGATATGCCCTGGAACGGAGAGGAATGAAGATCAGTGGCAGCAAGACGGAATATATGTGTGTGAATGAGAGGGATCCAAGTGCAAGAGTGATGCTACAGGGAGAAGAGATAAAGAAGGTGGATGATGTTAAGTACTTGGGGTCAAATGTCCAGAGCAATGGAGAGTGTGGAAAAGAGGTGAAGAAGTGTGTCCAGGCAGGCTGGAGCGGCTGGAGAAAAATGTCAGGTGTGATGTGTGATAGAAGGGTTTCAGCTAGGATGAAAGGAAAAGTGTATTAAAACAGACCAGCCATGATGTTTGGACTGGAGACTGTGCCACTGAAGGAAAGACAGGTAGCAGAGCTGAAGATGTTGAGGTTTTCTTTGGGAGTGACCAGGTTGGATAGGATCAGGAATGAGTACATTAGAGGGACAACTCATATTAGAGGCTTTGGAGAGAAAGTCAGAGAGGCCAGACTGAGATTTGGACATGTCCAGAGGAGAGAGAATGACTATATCGGGAGAAGGATGCCTTGAACTGCAGGCAGGAGACCGAGAGGAAGACCAAAGAGGAGGTTTATGGATGTTGTCAAGGAAGACATGAAGGCAGCTGGTGTGAGAGAAGAGGAAAAGCCAAAAGGAAAAGAATAAGATTTAGCTGCATGAGAGGGGCAAAAATAAGAAGAAACATATGCAGTACTGTGATTCAGCAATATATTATTACATTAAAACCACCTCGATTTTTTTTCAACCAGTATTCAAACGGAACATTAAATTGTAAATGTTGGGGGGTAAATATGTTTTTTCATAAACATGTAGTATTGGGTTGAGGCATCCTCAGTTTGCAATAAATATACCAAAAATATAAGCATATATTTAAATCGGGAGGCGACATAATCACTCAGATATGCTCATGCAGTATTAGCTTCACGATTATACTTCTGTGCCATTAGAAATGTAACAAATAAACACATTGATAAATAAATAATTAAAGGACAACCAACGTCATTTCTTTGTTTTTTAACTTTATAGCATCTAAAATACCCAAAACACGCAGTATGATATTTTTAGTCAAATGCAAAACACCAATAAAAATGACTTAAAGGACAACCGACGTCTCCGGACAAGTTGTGTCCATAATTTGTAAAATGGCTTCAAATGACTTCTAGTGGGCGTATTTTAATAAGATTCCACCGCATATAGCTATATTTTACATTTTAAGACTCGCTCTGAACATTCAGGAAGTCTTGTTTTTGAGTTGGTGACGAGTACTTACGTGACGTCAGAAAAGGACCGCCTCCTCACCGTAAAAAAGACACATTGTAGCGTCTTTCCATCACGTCAATGTATTTTGCTGTACTGTCTTTTTGAAAACCGTGTGTTACATACAAAAGCCGCCCGCAGAGGGAGTCCAAGCTCCATGAAACGAATATATCAGCATGTGGAAACGGGGTGCTTCATTCCTCACAGCTCGGTGGCCATTTTATTGCCTCTTTTTGGGTGAGACATCCCCCCTGCCCGTTTGCCTCAAAATGACACGGAATAAATTCTTTAATTGATTGCAAACATCAGATTCGGAGAATATGCTTTCTTGTTCCACATCCAGTTATGGATATGATTCAAATAGTTCTGAAGAGGAAAGCATACATGTTTGGAATCGATTAAAGAATTTATTTGTGCCATTTTGAGGCAACATTGGGGAGAAATCTCTCACACAAAAAAAGAGGCACAAAATAGTAATAATACATTGACGTGATGGAAGGACCGCTACAATGCGTCTTTTTTACGGTCATGGGGCGGTCCTTTAGTGACGTCACGTACGGACTCGTCACCAACTCAAAAACAAGACTTCCTGAATATTCAGCGTGAGTCTTAAACAGAAAATATAGCTATATGCGGTGGAATCTTTGTAAAACACGCTCAGTAGAAGTAATTTGAAGCCATTTTACAAATTATGGACACAACTTGTCCGGAGACGTCGGTTGTCCTTTAAACGAGGAACTGAAAAACAGCATTATCTGACCAAATGATGACACACACAGTTGCCTCAACAAGTCTGCAACTCTTGCAAATGTCCAAATCATGGATATATATGTTTACATTTAAAAAAAGGCAAAAACAATACATTATAAACATTAATTGCAGCAGTCATGAAACATGTCTTCTTGTGCCACATGAAAAAGGAACGTTAGGGCGCAGGCTGTCTGTAATGTAATTGAAATGGCATACAGAGAGAATGTCGTAAATCAACGACCCCTTAAAATTAGATTTGCACATGTACCTAATGTCATGCCAAGTCAATGTATACAGTTACTTTGTATCAAAACACATTACATAACCAAGTTATTCTAAGCCACTACGGTATGGAATATTTTGCTTTCCATAAATTCTTCAAAGGCAACAGGATTGCTCTGACCTTCAGATGTGAGTGTCTGTAAGTTGCAGTGGCAGAAGCGTTTGGAGAAATGCACTAGAACGCGCTCTCTTTCTTGTGTCTCCCCCATCAGTGGAAAGGCTTTTAAAAAGTTCCTGTCACACATGAAAGGCCAAATGGAAATCACAAGTCTGAGGTCACAGTTACAGTCAATCATGCTTTTAGAAACAAGGGAAAGGGGTCACGCATGATACTGTTGCGTGTGTGTTTGCTGGTAATAGAAGATCCCTTTTGAACTTTCAGCCGAAGACAATAAACAATTGTCAAAAGAAAAGAAAAGTGATGAGCCATTTTCTTAAACCATTTCAATCCATTGACAGTCTCAGAGTCCCTAACAGTTGGGATTTTTCCGTGCCACATGGCCGTGTCATAGCAAATCATTAGAAGTGCTTGAAGTAGTAGTTTGTTTATGCCTGTAATCTACAGTGACAGGCAGAACCACATTTTCTATACATGTTACGCTTGTCATTTTTTCAATTAGTTTTCAATCACATTTACACCTTATTTAAATAGTTTGTTTTCATCATTTTAAGTGTGTTGTAAGAATGAGCCAAAAAAATGTGTAAAGTGTATGGAATTTGAAAAAAAAAGATTATTTGTATGTTTTGGGTCTTATTGATACGAGAGAGCAGATCTTCCCTTGTGGCTATTTCGCGATGTCAGCTGGGAGATGATCCAGCTTCAGATAATGGATGGATGGAAGGGTGCAGGTGGATTTTAAACCACAGTTAACAAAGTGTTCACTGTTCTTCGATTTGATTATTTTCAATGTCAAAAGTAGGATTATTTTAGGGCCAGTTTCATATTCTAATAAAGAGCTGCTGGAGGTAAAGAAGCTAGTCTACTGACAAATAAAACTGTCATTAGCTAAACCTTCCCAATAATTTTATTTCAAATAACACCACAGCTTTTGTAGTTGAGTAAAATGTTCACTTATAGAAAGAGTAGTCAAATATTCAGAAGCACTGTGAGCTTCATGGAGGCGGTTTGACGACAGTGTGTTAGAACGCCCACAGGTCAGACACAAGAAAGTGCTGCTCTGGCTAGCTGTCTGCGTCACAGGCTCACTGCAGCGAACACGACAGCTTGATAAGCACTCATGCGTTGTGAACAGTGAATATGACATCCACAAATTTGTGGCCGAACGAGCCTTTACCCTGGCACGCATACAGTGTGTGACTGCTGTGTGCATTAGATTAGATTAGATTAGATTAGATTAGATTATATATGCCTTTATTAGTCTCGCAGTGGGGAAAATTTACATTTCACAGCAGCAAAGTGATGAAACATTACCTTAAGGCCCGATCCAGTGACAAACCAGAGAAGTCAAAGAAACTCAGGTACTCTGATGCCACCAACTGACTAAAATCATTACTGCAAGAAAGTAGAAAGCAAATGAAAAGGAGATTGTAACGTCCATTTAAACTGCTTTCAAAAACTTGACATCGGGTGAGTGAACTTAATCTGACCTTCTAAAAATCTTTGAATGAACGTATCAAACTTTGCAATATCTCATTATGTTTTGCCCCCTTTGACAGTCTCTAACAATGAGCCGAACAGCAAAATTTACAAGAGGCGTTGGCTTCATTATATGCCCTGCTTCTATTTGAATTCACATTTGCTCTTCATTGTGCTGTTGATGTTTTGGCATCATGGGACAAAGACAATCCCCCAAAATTGATCAACAGCGCTTGACCATTGTAAGTGAGAGCTTAGCATGTCATACTGTCATCGGCAGGTTGCAATCAAACTACAGACAAAGAGAGAGAGAGAGAGAGAGAGAGAGAGAGAGAGAGAGAGAGAGAGAGAGAGAGAGAGAGAGAGAGAGAGAGAGAGAGAGAGAGAGAGAGAGAGAGAGAGAGAGAGAGAGAGAGAGAGAGAGAGAGAGAGAGAGAGAGAGAGAGAGAGAGAGAGAGAGAGAGAGAGAGAGAGAGAGAGAGACAATAGTCTATGTCCTTGAGACAAAGAACACCGGATGTTATTTTTGCCTTTCACCTTCTCGTCAATAATGTGTGTGTGTGTGTGTGTGTGTGTGTGTGTGTGTGTGTGTGTGTGTGTGTGTGTGTGTGTGTGTGTGTGTGTGTGTGTGTGTGTGTGTGTGTGTGGAGAGGGTGCGGGGGGCACTAACAGAAGGTCAAATTCAATTAACCTTTAAAAGATATACTGTATTGCCCAAACGTTTTGCGATTAATATTCATGCTTGCATTTGCTCACTTTTTGCCCAGGTGTCTGGCCACATCGCAACGCTTGAAGCCCTCAAGGTGATAAAGGCGTTTGGCGAGCCTTTTGGCAGCTTCATAGTCAGCTCGGAAGCCATTGGCCAGAGTGTCGGTGCTACCGCGCTCCAAATGCTCCAGACTGCCCAACTCACACTCGTCTGAGTCAGACAGCACGTCTGTGATGTTGGTGTCGCTGTTTGGAGGAGCACAAACACATTCACAGTCAAAAACAAACACACAAGCAAGGTGCCCAGGTTCATGAACATTTTTTTCTCAAAATAGAGTTATACTGTCGAATATGGTGTGTCATTGACATGAATTCCCATCGAAATAATGGCACTCTTCTGAGCTGAAAGGGCAGATCACAATCTCCACAATAGCTCTCAAAGCCCCAACAGTTTATTTCAAGTATTAATTCACTCCTAAAGACGTTCTATGACTCTGTGGTGGCTTCAGCCATCCACTATGTAATTGTCTGCTGGTCAGGCAGCATCACCACCCGGGACAGGAAAAGACAAGAGGGCCAGTTTTGTCCTGGGCTGCTCGCTGGACTCTCTGGAGGAGGTAGGCAACAAACGGACGCTTGCTCAACTAAAATCTATGATGGACAGCTACCTCCCACCCACCCTGACAGCACTGGGTAGCTCCTTCAGCCAGAGACTTTTACACCCGCGCTGCAAGGAGGAGAGGTACCGCCGCTCGTTCCTACCGACTGCTGTCAGGCTTCGCAATTCTCAAAACTAATGTGGGAAAAAAACTAGACACTTGACACTTGGACTATAAATATGGGTTGATGAAATACAGCTACATATATCAATATGCCTTTCTTGATACTTGCAATATGTACAGTTTTTGATGAAACGGTTTTGCGCATTAGTAACGTCAGTATACAGTTGATTTTTTTTTTTTTTTTGCTATGCTTTCAACAGTAGCCAAAATGGAACTGTATAGTGCCACTTAGCAGTTTTTTTTTGTTTTTTTTTTTTTTTTTTTTGACAACGATACTAGTGCAGCGTGTTCTACCGGAAACAAATTCCTTGTGTGTTCTACATACTTGGCAATAAAGATGATTCTGATTCTGATGCTTAGAATATCTTGTTTTCTATCCTTTCACCCTCCCACACCCACCCCATTCCCTTTCAAATTGCTGCTGTGGACTGCAAATTTCCCCATTGTGGGACGAATAAAGGTTTTCTGATTCTGATTATGAATTCAGAGTAGTCTACGATGATGGCTTTGGCTCAACCAAACTAAGCCTTTGTTGTTATAAAGATCCTGAGGTAAATTGCTTCAGCTGACCTACTAAGTGTCCATCTCATGCCCACTAGCTGCCGACCTGGAAAATAAGCGATGTAAGAATGTGACACTGAGACAGAGTCCTCTGATTCCTTTTAGAACTGGGTGAACACGATTTAGTCACCCCTATTTGGAATAGTTATGCAAGTTGACAGTTGAAGTCCCTGTAAAGCGCAAAAAAATATCTTGTCAAGTTGGCAGAGCTCATTAAAGAGATTATTATCATCATAAACATCAAACCAAATGATGTGGAAATGTAAAATCACTAGCAGACTTGTGGACAAACAATACAGCACTGAACTGATGCCACATGAGTGTTGACAAACAGACACATTGCATTCTTTGAAGGGCGAAATCAAAACCACCGACATTAATTCTATACATTGTTAATTTGGGATGGGGAAAAAAACAACACAGGACTTTAAACTGTAGGACACATTTCACAAGAAAAAAAAAACATTCCTATTCCCCACCATCACTCTAAATGACATTTGCTGATTTCCTTTGGGTTTGCATCAGGGTGGCATGTAAGCATTCCCGCCAGAAGGTTTGTTTTTGCATAATCACATCAACCCAATTGCATTACCCTCACAAACTCAATACATTGCTAGCCATTATCGTTTAAGATTTGCCGGATACCAATGGATACAATGGCAGCCAAGTTCAAATTGAAAGGGCTCAATTGGGCAACTTGTCAAATTAAAAAAAAAAAGAAAAGAATGAAACTGCCATGTGAATAGAGACTGACGCTAAAGGGAAAAAAAGCAAACAAATATTTCCATTGCCCTCCTGCAGGCTACAGGAGCTGACAAAGCCTTTGCTGTGACCCCATCCTACGCCCTTCACAATTTTTCTTCGTCAAAGGTTTTACTTTATTTCCTTGGCTGATTCAATCAGACCATCATTATTTTTCAAAATGCCCATGACCTTGAACCACTTATAACTGTGATACCATGCTTGGGGGAGCTACTGCCCTCAACAACATTGCTCACAAATTCACATTAATCCTTCAAGCATTAGTAGACAAGAGATGGACATACACTATTCCGAATTAAAGTACGGTCAGATTGTATCTGCCAAAATTGCTTTCATGTGGGGGTTTCTCGGCTCATCCTTGGGGAGAGGGTGGGCAGCTGTTATATCCGGAAGTGTGAAGCCATTAGAACAGTTATGTGTTGAAGGGCAGCCAGTGGAGTTGCTTGGGGGGAATCTGATTAAGATCCTTCCTGGAGAACAGGAGGGTGAATGTACTGTATCTGTACAAATACTTTAGCGCACAAACTCGGGCAAAGCGTTAACATGGTTTGCAAAACAGCATCAAATTGTTTGATTGGAGCTAAAATGCATTTCCCTGTCAGATCCATATAATTTCAGTCAATACAATCTCATTGACACAGCAAAAAGTTATGGCAGTTCCAATACGTATTTTGTTCTTCTACTTCTTCCTTTCTGAATGTTACTGCTGTGAATTGGGAATGTCTCCATTGTGGGACGAAGAAAGGTTTTCTTTCTTTGAAAAAACGTGCTTGCAGCATACACCACACACGCTCTGCGCCGATGCGTATGTGGAACTGTCACGGCTTGGAATTGAAGCGTATTTACGTGGGACAGGAGATGTGAGACAGTCTCTTTTCATCAATGGATGCTACAGCTTCGTGTTTGCTTTCAACATTTAGCTTGTAGCAGACGTGCACATTTCACCTTGACGTCCCTTATCCACTGGTGAAAAGGACGTCTTGATCCTCTCCCCTTTCATCTTGAAATGCTTCATACAACAATGAGGGTGCAGAAAGTGCTTAAGATTGAATAACTGCCTGTCTTAGTTATTTTTTGTTATTTTGACTTCAAGATGGGGCCGCGAGAGTGGCTGCCTTTTCAGCAGCTCCTGTATTTTGTTTTTATGCTTCTTCCTTTCCTTTCCTCTTACTTTGATCACTTTGCTGCTGTGAAATGTAAATGTCTCCACTGTGAGACTAATTAAGACTAATCCAATCCAATCGACCAGGCGTGACCAACGTGACCCCTCACCCGTAAGTAGTTGGCTATACAAATAACTCACCACAACTAACAGGACATTGTTATTTCGTAGGAATGCAGTAGAATAGATCATTTTAAAATGTAAACACATTGTGGACTCCTAGGAATAAAGTGTTGCAAATTGACATTTACATTGACATTTGTTTTGGAACCTGTAAAATCATTCCAATGTGATCAGTGTCGTCATTGAATTATGAATACAATTCATAATGGTGAAGAACATTATATAATATGACTCTCGTGTTGGTGGCCCTTTGCACTTACACCGTTGCCAAAAAAAACAGCTTGATGTTTAAAAGAGCTTGGTGATTAGTACGCTTGAGTTCAAACGCAAAGAATGTCTGCAAACATCATAATACACAAGACAACTTGAAAGTGACTATCGATCCCAATACAAGACTGTAATTTACTGTGCATACAGAAGCTCGATGCTACATAACTGCTCACCGAGAACACCATTTTGCCTTAAAATGTTTGCGTCAGTGATACAGGACATGGTGAACATGATGGTGCATGTCAGTGACTCACTTAATCTCTTTGGTGGAGCAAGAACATGGAGATTTTCTGCCTGCAAGGTATGTTTATATGTGTTCCTGAGCTTGACTGGAAGCGTGAATGGGACTGTAAGTGATTCCCTTGGCATGTGGGACAGCCATCAATTATGAAATGCTGGAATGTCATTGTTCAATTGTGGTTCACCAATGTACAGTCCATAACTTGCAGAAAGGCTTTTGTGTATGCGCGCTGTTGTGTGACAGCGTGTTTTAACTGATGAGGACCGCAGATACGATGTCGACAAAAAAATAACTGTTGCAATGTGTACTTGGGCTTCAAACCGCTATTTCATCAACTGGGGCTACTTTTTGGCAGTCGGGTTTGCGCATATTGATTGATCAAATTCGTGACCCAATGGTTACACCACGGGTCAGTCACGTTCATGAGGATAACCAAAAGTAAAATGACAACGTAAGAAGACTCCAAGGAGACAATTTTAGGGTAGGGAATTGTTTCCTGAATTTTTTACATGAATTACAAAAAATGGTTATGATTACCGGCATTTATTTATTTATGTACACTCCTATTCGAGTATACTAGGCTGCGCTCTGTAGGTTAAGACGCCGTGAGAATTGGCAAATGTGCGAATGATATACAGTATTTGATGTGTGAGTCAAAAATTAAGAATTTGACAGTGATTTTCCTTGTAACGGGGGCTCACTCGTTCCACTTTTCCACGCTGCAAAATCGCTTATTCGACAGTAAAACCGCCCACCGGTCTCGAAAAAAAAAATTGAACTTACAGAAGTAGCAGCAAAAAATCGAAGTGAGCATCATATTCTTCTTTCCACATCGTTTCAGAGCCTTTGAAATTACTGGTTAAATTCTCAATGTCCGAGCGACACATCACCCGTTTCTCGCTCAAATCCGCATGGGTCCGGTTGATTATTTCCGAATGTTTGTGCAGTGAAGCGGAAGTCCGCTGTAATATAACTCCAGCCCACGAATGATACGTCGCTGGGTATTATTCCGCCATACTATCAACGGGAGGGGGAATAAATGTGGCCCTTTTCCTCGAGGTTTCTTGGCTGTGTGAAAACTCAGCGACAGAGAGGATGTTGGGGCGGAGCAGAGCACTGCAGATACTTTTCCTGATACAAGGTCTGATCCTTGCGAGTCTACGTCCATACAGTAGAGTACAAAGACGCCTGCTCAACTTCCTCTCCGGCAGCACATCAGTTCAAGTGTCATGCACGTCCTGGGTTTTTAATTGGTAATTTAAAAAAAAATAGTTTCAATCCACATTTCGTTTCCAGACGTAGCTCTTTTATGGTTTTAAATATGGGCTTGATGTGCTGCAATTTCATTCCAGTCCGAATTTCAAATTCACGAATCTCCAACTTGTTTTAGGAGCCCATTGTCCTTCACTGACAATTTCATCTATTTGCTGTTTTTATGCTCAGGCTTACGTTCTGCCAAATATTTTGTACTTCCTTGGTGTCACTTTGTGCCTTGAGCTATGTGTACTGTACGTGCATGTAAAGGGTGAAGCTTCAATTTACTGGAATGAAACAGTCTCCCATTAGCAAGCAGACAAAAAACTCAACATGAATTGAGGAGCATTTAGTAGTGTTGAGTGTGTGTGTATAACGTGTCCCCAAAAAAAGACTGGAGCGCTTTGTCAAGCGGGCCAGTTCTGTCGTGGGCTGCTCGCTGGACTCTCTAGAGGAGGTGGGCAACAGACGGACGCTAGCTAAACTAAAAGCTATGACGGACAGCCCCTCCCACCCCCTCCTGCCCATCCTGACAGCTCTGGGTAGCTCCTTTAGCCAGAGACTATTTCACCCGCGCTGCAAGAAGGAGAGGTACCGCCGCTCGTTCCTACCGACTGCTGTCAGGCTTCACAATTCCCAATGATCACATGTGAAAAAAAAACAAAACTGGACACTTGTAAATATGGGTTGTTGCAATATATCTCAATGCATTCTTGATTCTGCACTATGTACAGTCTTGTTTATAGAACGGTTTTTGCACATCTACATTTGCACAGTATACAGTTGACATTTTTATTTTGTTATGCTTAGAATATCTTGTTTTCTATCCTTTCACTCCCACCCCAACCCCATCCCTCTTCAATTGCTGCTGTGGACTGCAAATTTCCCCATTACGGGACGAATAAAGGTATTCTGATTCTGATTCTGATTCTGAAAAGTCATTCACCACAAAAAAAATGAATGCAATGCGGTTTACAGCTTAGCTAACAGTTAGCTCCCGTCCTTCAATTTGCTTCTCGACAATAATCAATAAAATAAATAAATCATTAAATGTTATTTTTTTTCATATACCTCAAAAAGGGCAGCCTTTCATTTCTTTCCTAACTTTGCTGCTGTGAAATGTAAATGTCTCCACTGCGAGACTAATAGAATCCAATCCAATCCAATAGTCCAATGGTTAGTGCATCGACTTAACAGTGCAGAGGTCGTGGGTTCAATCCCCGCTCTGGCCTCCCAGGGTGGCGTTTGCATGTTCTGCCTGCGGGGTTTTTCTCTGGGTACGCCAGTTTCCTCCCACTTTCCAAAAACACGATTAAATTGTCCCTAGGTGAAAGTGTTAGTACAGGTTGTCCGTCTCTGTGTGCCCTGCGATTGGCTGGCAAACCGGTTCAGGGTGTCCCCTGCCTACTGCCCAATGAGGGCTGGGATAGGATCCAGCATCAACAAGGTCAAAATTGATTAAACCCACAACATTCTGGCTGAGAGTTGACCACCTGAACCTGCTGAATGGTGGTGGGTGTATTGCAATAAATATACGGATGGAACCAGAAATGTGAGTATTTATGTGACAATTTCATGTTACCCAGCCATTTGTAGGCAGTGAAATCTGCATTATTGTTTAATGTATAGGATCTGTTTTTCTATGAACTCTTGTTTTCCCTTGTTCTTTGTATTTTCTGACAGTGGGCACCATGCTCAGGACAGTCGTTGGGTCACTGACGTTTTTGGCACGTGCAGGTTGGTACCAGTCCCAGTTTTCTTCAAAATATCGCTATACATGTAAATTAACTATGGGCACAAATAAAGTGTAACTGTTTGATCGTTATGAATTCTGTTTGTGTGCGGGCATGAGTGTAAAGCAGATTTCTTGGAACATGATTTGGTGACATTTAATATTCTGTGTGATATGAATGTCTAAAATTTCAGTAGTTTTTGTCATGGTTTGTGTGTTGATTTGGTTCCGATTTGTTTAGTTTTTCTTGATAAATGGCTGCCTTGTTAGGTTATTGGGTCCACCTGTGCCTGTCATCCTGGTGCCTTGCATCTTCCAATCAATTTTCCCTCAACCACCTGTGTTTTCGACCTGTCAGTCTCTTTGTTTTGTGCTGCTGTTTCCTTTTTGTCCATGTTGGTTCATTGTCTTTGACAGGGTAACATTAGATAGATGAACTTGGGTGTTTGTTGTCAAATATTTTGTTAATTTGTCTTTTTTTTTGTACTCTGAACCTTGTTGGATTGAGCATTGTTGATTTAAGTTTTCGATCAATCCAGCCTGGCCTCCCTGCTTCTGTGCAATTAGTTCCATCTACATCAAGTGTAGCTAATTCTCATCTTTGGTTTAAATATATACACGGCAAAATTTAATTGTTAAACGACAGCAGCCACAAAGCACAGGAAAACTTGCTGATACACCGCTGCATGCCCTCCTTCCTCTTTCTGTTTAAGTGGAAATAAGGATAAAAGAAGCATATGACAAAAAGCAGCTGGAAAAGTCAGAGGTAAAGCAGAAGATAAGAATAGGGATGCAACAATTGAAGGATTGTTAAATGGTTACAAGCCGTTTGATTACTTGGTTTGCAGATGAATTCTGTTGGTGCCCACGCCAATGTCAGAATGATCGTGTGGAAGCCGGCCTTTAACCAGTTCGTAAACAACGGTCCATGCCTCGTTGATAACCTTTGTCATTTGCTCGAGTCTTTCACAAACGGCAAGTGGCGGACAGATGTGATCTTCTCATGGCAGCAAACACTGTGGATGACATTGCGGCTGGCTAATGTCTGCACCCACGCACAAGGCTCCATTAGTCAAATGCGCTCATTCTTTCCAGCAATTCTATATTAGAACCTCTTCAAGCCAGGAAAGGGGGCTTACAGCATAACAAAAACATCAATAAATAACACAATTTTCATCCAAATTTTGAACAGCAACTTGATGGACTTCAAGTCACATCAAGTTTATTTCAAATTAATATGACTTGTACCTATCAAAAAGAATAATCCCTTGTTTCAAAGATTATTATTTATTATAGTGAATGAAAACAAATAAAATCGCTTACTTCAATTGAATAAGGCATTTCAGTGACAGAAACTAAATTAAAACGAAAATGCTTTTTAAAAAAAAGACAACTGGCTGACTACCCATTCATTTTCAACACCGCTGATCCTGAATGGGTTTGTGCCAGGTGATGTAGTCTATCCTAGCTCATTTTGCCCAAAGGGCGGGCTACATCCTGAAGTGGTCGCCACTCAATCACAGTAGACATCTAGACGTAAGCAAGCTTTCACACCCAACTCGTCACCAAATGGGTGCCAATCCCACACGGCTCACTGACAAATCACGCGATTGGAGCATGACCAACACCATAAGTGACTTAATGTAGTTGACATCATATGTATACAAAAGTAATTATAATTACAGGATTACAAAAAAAACCTCCTTCATTTTCATCTTGGTCATTTAAAGGACAACCGGACAAGTTGTGTCCATAATTTGTAAAATGGCTTCAAATGACTTGGCGTGACTTCACGAATTGGCGGCGGGACTTTCTGAAAATGCCCAATTCGCAGCTCAATTTTTTGCAGATTTTGGACACTTAATTCATTTTTATTGGTGTTTTGTATTTGAATAAAAATATCATACTGCGTGTTTTGGGTATTTTAGATGCTATAAAACGTTTTTCTGATGTCAGTTAAGAAACAAAAAATTGATGTTGGTTGTCCTTTAAAGGACAACCGACGTCTCCGGACAGGTTGTGTCCATAATTTGTAAAATAGCTTCCAATGACTTCTAGTGGGCGTATTTTAATAAGATTCCACCGCATATAGCTATATTTTACATTTTAAGACTCGCGCTGTACATTCAGGAAGTCTTGTTTTTGAGTTGGTGACGAGTCTGTACGTGACGTCAGAAAAGAACCGCCTCCTCACCGTAAAAAAAGACGCATTGTAGTGTCTTTCCATCACGTCAATGTATTTTGCTGTACTGTTTTTTTTAAACCATGTCTTACCCCCAAAAGCCGCCAGCAGAGGGAGGCAAACTCCATGGAAGGAATGTATCAGCCTGTGGAAACGGGCTGATTCATTCCTCACCGGAGCTGGTCGCCATTTTTCTGCCTCTTTTTGGGGGAGACATTCCCCCCCGCCCGTTTGCCTCAAAATGGCCCAAATGATTTCTTTAATCGATTGCAAACATGTATGCTTTGCTCATCAGGACTATTTCAATCATATTCATAACTGGATGTGTAACAAGAAAGCATATTCTCCGAATCTGAAGCCATTGTTTTGATTCGCAAGCAATGCAAGACGTCTTGGCGTGACGTCACGAACTGGGGGCGGGACTTTCTGAAAATGCCCAATTCGCAGCTCGATTTTTTTTTGCAGATTTTGGACACTTTAAGTCATTTTTATTGGTGTTTTGCATTTGAATAAAAATATACTGCGTGTCTTGGGTATTTTAGATGCTATAAAACGTTTTTCTGATGTCAGTTAAAAACAAAAAAGTGATGTTGTTTGTCCTTTAATATCATACATAAACTTTCAGGTTGTATTTAAAGTTTGTTTCTTTAGGGGTTCTTTTACGTCCGTAAAAAAAAAGCAATCATTTGAGAATTGTAGTTTCCATTACCTTATGAAACAACACTTAATGGCGTTGTATTTTTTATGTTCTTGTCAACAAAGACTCCCTAAAGTAAAAATGTTAAATTATACTAAAAATAACGTATTCAAAATGAAAACTAAGTCCTATAATAAGTTAACTAACTCCATTGTTCTAAAAACAGTATTAACCCCCTCCTCCACCAAAAAAAACCTCAAGATAAAATAAACAGTAAGTATAATGACAAATCCATAACCCAGTTATTACCCAGGTTAGTTTGGTTGAGTTAAGTACCTTTGTCCCAGAGGACTGAATGTGCCTCACCCAGGAAGTAGTATAGTACTAGAGCCTTTAAGGAACAAAAGAGATTGCAAATAATGATTGCCATCCATATGTTTTTGAAACCTACTTATCCGACAGTGCAAGTAGCTTCTACCTCAAATGG